>NC_056739.1:607856690-607901690 GCF_019279795.1 Protopterus annectens
TTCACTACACCTTCCTAAACATACTGGAAAATATTAAGATACAACCAAACACCCTAATACTAGGTGATTTCAACTACCCTGCCATTAATTGGGAAAACTACTTGGGTAGCAACTCCTTTTCCCAACGTTTTTTGGAATTCATAAATTCCAACGCCCTGGATCAACTAATCCATTGTCCCACCAGGGGCTTCAGTATCCTAGACCTGGTCATTACCAACATGGGAGATAGATGCTCCACACCAGTGGTCACCCCCTCATTGGTCAGGTCTGACCATTAACAAATCACCCTTGACATCCACATCCCACCCCTCAGTAAGGAAACCTCCTTAAAAAACTTCTCCAAAGCCAACTTCATGCTACTGAAGTCAGAAGTGACAAACTTCACAACACCCACGCAGACAGGATCTGGAAGTTCGACTGCAGAATCCTACACTAAGGCACTGTATGAGCACATCCACTCGTGCATGAATCGCACCATCCCAAATAGAACCAAGATGCTCTTCTCCAAAAAAAGGAAGCCAATCTGGTAGTCCCCTGCTATAAACAAACTATACAACAGAAGGAAGAAACTGTTGCAGAAAAGAGGAAAATCCCAGGATGCAAAAAACTCCCTCACCAGCCTCAGTAAGAAGCTGAGATCCCTCATAAAATCCTCAAAAGCTAGTTACGAAAATAAAATTGCCAAAGATTCCAAAGACAACCACAAGGCGTTCTATAGTTATGTCAAGAATCTAAATGGCAATGCTCAGATCTGCTCTGAACTACAACAGAATGGCATTAAATAAACTGATCCCAAGGATATTGCCAATATCCTGGCAGATCGATTTAGTGCCAGCTTCACTCCCCTCTCACCCCCTAAAGAGCCCATCTCAATACCAAAAGATTGCCAAATTCCGATAATCACAGCCACACAGGTAGAAACATCACTCTCCAAAGCTAAGAATACAGCATCCATGGGACCAGATGACATCCCAGGCTGTGTACTGCATGAACTACAAAATGAACTGGCACCCCACCTAAGTGACATGTTTAATCATAGCCTCACCTCAGGCTTCATGCCCACTGAGTGGCGCACAGCTACAGTTATCCCGCTCCACAAGGGAGGATCCACCTTGGATCCCAGGAACTACTGTCCCATCAGTCTGACAAGCCTGATCTGCAAGGGCATGGAACGCATTATCATGGAACTTATAAACAAAGACATTGGCAACCTCCAGACACTGGACCCCACCCAGTTTGGGTTTGTGAAGGGCCGATCTTGTCTCCTGAATCTGATTGACTTCTTCGAATCAGTCTCCAGAGCTGTGGACGAGGGTAAGGCGGTCCACACAGCCTATCTGGACCTCGCCAATGCCTTCGACACCATCCCCCACTCTGGAATCATAGATAAACTTAATAAGCTGCACATAAATCCCTACGTCACTCGATGGGTTGCCAACTGGCTTACTGACAGAACCCAGATTGTAAAAATAGCCAACTCCAAATCCAGCTCCAGACAAGTGACAAGTGGAGTACCTCAGGGTTCAGTCCTGGGACCACTCTTGTTTGGCATCTACTTCTCTGAAGTACAGGCCAACATTAAGTGACTCTGGCTAACAAAGTTTGCAGATGACTGCAAACTGGGAGCCATTATTGAATCCCCAAATGATGTTTATTCTACAAAAGGGTCTTACAGAAACAGATGCCTGGTGCCAGAGCCATGGGCTCAAGCTTAATGCCAAGAAATGTATAGTCATCCCCTTTGGAAAAAAACATGTACCCATAAATTACCACATAGGTGGCAGGACACTAAACATCGAAAGTGTGATGAGAGACTTAGGGACACAAGTGGAGAGTGGTCTCACTTTCGATAACCACATCGCCACAACAGTCAGGAAATCCTTCTACGTGGCACACCTCATCACTAAGGGCTTTTCATCCAGAAAAAAGGAGGTCATTGTCCCACTGTACTCATCCCTCATTAGACCCATTATAGAGTATAAAGCCCCATTTGGTAGTTACCTCACAAGACATCTGCAACAGCTGGAAAGGCCACAGAAATACCTCACTAAAAGAATCACAGGCCTAAAGCAGATGCCATATGCTGACCGTCTAAAAAAACTCCAGCTGTACTCTGTGGCATATCGTCTACTCAGAGGCGATCTCTGCTTAACATACAACGCCATGTCAAACCCTGAGCTGCTGGACATGCTCCACGTAAAGAAATCCCAATCCCTCAGAGCCACATGCTCCAGGGATCTAAACCTTATCATCACATTGAACAAAACATGTTGGAGGGATAGGTTCCTGACCCAGAGACTCCCCATACTCTGGAATAGACTGCCCTTACATGTCAAGCAGAGCACCTCATTGGCCCTCTTCAAAAGGAACCGTGATGATTGGATGGGAGATAGGAAATTCACCCCGGGGATCATGTCAGTCACCTTGCTAGACAGGGGCCCAGAGAAGTAAATATTGTCGGAAAAAAATTCCAGGGAATTGTTATGGTTAGGCTTACATAGGCCTTAGGACCGATAGCCTAGTACCAACCTATGAACAGGCAGGCACAAGTCAAAACCCGTAGGGACAGACCCACCAGGGCTCAAACGCTGAGCCAGCAAAGAACTAAACAGTGCCCCCCCCCCAACTCTAGAGCAGGGTGTTCAAAAACAACCCTGTATGCTAAAAACTCTCAATGTCTACTTTTCCCATCTCGGCCTGCCCCCGCCACACCAAAAGCTAGGAGGAAGGATATCTCTTTGCAGAGAAAATTGAAACTTTATAACAAATGATCACTGGGTCTTAAAAGCATTGTTCAGGGGAACAAATTCAATTTCCGAGAACTACCACCTCCAAAAGGGTACACAGACCTACCTCCAAACCAGTGGGCAGAAGCACTAAAACAAGTGCAAAACCTAATAGCCCTAGGGGCAGTAGAACCTGTGCCTCCAGAACAAGTTGTAAAAGGATTATATTCCAGACTATTCCTTGTTCCCAGGAAAGAGGGAACTTGGCGTCCCATCCTGGACCTATCCTTTTTCAATTCTTTCCTGGTAATCCCAAAATTCAAAATGCTTACCTTACAACAGCTTCTACCAATGCTGCCAAACAAAGCTTGGATGGTCACCTTAGACCTAAAGGATGCTTACCTGCACAGCCCAATAAGGGAATCATTCAGAAAATTCCTGAACTTCAGATCAGGATCATTGCTCTTTCAGTTCTCTGCTTTGCCATTTGGCTTATCTACTGCTCCCAGGGTATTTGCCAAATGTCTAGCTCCTGCCATTGCCTTTTGCAGGCAAAACAATGTACAGATTTACCCTTACCTGGACGACTGTCTCATCCAGGCAGACTGCAAGGAGGGTGCAGGAGTGCTTTAAAAAGTTTTTGAAGATTTATTTAGTGCAAGTGACATTTTCATTGAAATGACTTTTGATCTTTTGTGATTTAGATCAAATATTTTTCAATCAAATAAACCAGTTTTTTTTTTATCTGATCCAATGAGCATTACATTAAATCAACCAAAATCATATACACACATATAAATATATATATATATATATATATATATATACACACACACACACACACACACACACACACACACACACACACACAGAAAGAGAGTTTCATATGTCTGAAATATTGATTTGCGTATGCATACATTGGATAAAAGTTTATGATGGGCATGTGTGGTACGAGTGCAGTTAATTAATATCTTTCTGCATGTGATGCACTTTGTGCAAACGGTTCATTTTGTTCTGAAAGGGAGAGGTTATGGACAAGTGTTCAGAGATAATAGTTTTTTTAGGTCTCGTGTTTTGAAATTACATTCTGCGGTAGGTTTACTGTCTGCATCTAGGCCTTCCAGTGGGGGACTTGGCCAGGCCTCACTGGATACATTGTTTTAAAACATCAGTCTTGTCCTGCTGTGTGATTGGATAATGTGCACTGACTTCACAGGAGTGTAAAAAAAGTGCCAGTGCCAAAAGTCTGTACTGTTTTTTGTGTGCCAGGCCTGTGTCCTGCAGTTCAGTCACAGACTAAATCTGTGCGAGTACTGACACGGGATACATGCATTTCTTGCTTTATCTCCTCTAGGCTGTCTCAATATGCCTCAGTGTTATTAAGTATGGTGGGCGTCATAGCTCTGATTGCTGATCGTATTTCCTTTGATGGGAGAAAAGCCTGAGCAGTCAACTGTTTAATTCGATTTGAAATTTGAAGAACTACATGTGATATCTTCCAATAATGTAGGTACCAAATGAACGTGTAAGGTGTGGAACCAACAAACTTTTGTGGTAACTATGGAAGGTTGTTGTTTACTGATCTCACTGCCTCCTTGTTGAAATCAGCCACTGTAAATTCAGGAGCTGTTTGCACCTTTCCTATCAGAACAATGTCCTGGGACATGGAAAAGATTGATTTTTAAGCTGCAGCCATCTTGGAAATCATCATGACATAGACTTGTGGAGTGAGTCTATTTTTTTTTTGTCATCCCAAAGCAGGCCATGGACAGTGTAAATTTCCTACATTCTGATAACCCATATGATGGGATTGTACAGGTCACACAGTTTGTCTCCTTTTATAAGCTGCAATCAACCTTTGTGATGACAGTATTGCAGTAGCCTAAGTCTAAACCTAAAACCATTCTTTGCTGTGACTTGGTTTACTGACTGTTACATGCAGTACTACTTATCTTTTAGGCTTCCTTTTCTTTCTGTTGGACTATTGGAGCAGTTACTGGTCTTATCAGTTCTTCCTTCATCTGTGAGAAGAAGAAAGTTGTTAGAGAGTCTTCGGGTGTCAAACCTTCTCCTTCTCTGCCTCAGCCACTGATGGGTGACTGGGCTGTGGCTGGATTTGGTTCCTCAAACAGCTCATCAATATCTCTTAGTCTGTCTGGTGTAGCACATACATTGACTAAGGACCCGGAGTAGGAAACGTCCTCTAACAGCTGTAGGGACTCTTGTCGGTCATGGGGGAAGGTTTGTTGTATAGCTGGGGAAGGTTTCCTGATTCCCATGATAGTGTTCTTGCTATGAGGTGGTCCTTTACCAGGGAGTCTCCCAAGAAAAGAAAACAAGAAATTTAAGAATGTTGCTTCTCCCTTGTCATTTTCTGTGGACATGGGAAGACTTGCTGTGACTTACTAGGGTATTAATACCTGTTTTTAGAGTGGCTAATTACTCTTCTGTCAGAAAAAGAGAAAGATCTCCCCCTTTTCTGATACTGATTGTCAGTCATATGAGTAAGGATTGGAGGGAGAGTGTGTTTTTCTTCATTGTTTACAAACTGAAGAGTCTAATTTTGAGGAAATTGTTACTTCATATTTTCCTCCAGAAGACCTTTCTTTTTTAGAGACTTTAAATGAAAATGTATGTCAGTGGGAAAAATGAAATTCATATTTCCCAGCAGTAAGAATTATGATTTATTACAGTTGGATATTCCACAGTCTGCAGTCTACCTAACAGTCAACCGCCTGCTCCTATAAGGGCTGATAGATTTTACAAGGTACTTCAGACTCCCAAATATCTATTTTATAACCCTAAAGTCAACCATACATTGATTTCCTTATCTAAAACTGCTTTTGCTAGACAAATTGATGATACAAATTCCACTCCTTCTGACAAGAATGGGAATACTTTTGATAGATTTGGGAATAAAATATATTGTTCTGCCACTTTAACATTTAGAATTCTAAACTGCCAGGTTCACTTGTTAAAGGTTTTACTTTTGTCCTTTGATTTTTCTTTATGATTTGGCTGATAATCTATCTAGAGCTATAGCTATGGGGTCAGTCATGAGAAGTTTTGCTTGGTTACATTCTTAAAATTTACCAGAAGATGTGAAAACTAATTTTAAATTCCCCCTTTGATGAGGAACTTTTGTTTGGCTCTTCTGCTTCTGAGGTTCTGAAAAGATCTGATTATAGGTTCATAGGTTCATAGGCTGGTACTAGGCTATCGGCCCTAGGGTCTATACAAGTCTAGTCATAACAATTCCCTGGCTATTTCTTCCCACACTATTTACTTTCCTGGACCCCTGTCTAGCAGGGTAACTGACGTGATCCCCGGGGCGAATTTCCTTTCTCCCATCCAATCATCAAGGTTCCTTTTGAAGTGGGCCAAATAGGTGCTTTGCTTGACATGTATGGGCAGTCTATTCCAGAGTCTGGGGAGTCTCTGGGTCAGGAACCTATCCCTCCAGCATGTTTTGTTTATTGTGATGACAAGGTTTATATCCCCGGAGCATGTGCTTCTGAGGGATTGGGATTTCTTTAAGTGTAGCATGTCCAACAGCTCTGGGTTTGACATGGCCTTGTATGTTAAGCAGAGATCACCTCGGAGTAGACGATATGCGACAGAGTATAGCTGGAGTTTTTTAAGGCGGTCAGCGTAGGGCATCTGCTTTAGGCCTGTGATTCTTTTAGTGAGGTATTTCTGCGACCTTTCCAGTTGTTGCAGATGTGTTGAGAGGTACATACCAAATGGGGCGTTGTATTGTATAATGGGTCTAATGATGGATGAGTACAGTGGGACAATGACCTCCTTTTTTCTGGATGAAAAGCCCTTAGTGATGAGGTGTGCCACATAGAAGGATTTCCTGACTGTTGTGGCGATGTGGTTATTGAAGGTGAGACCACTGTCCACCTGTGTCCCTAAGTCTCTTATCACACTTTCGGTGTTTAGTGTACTGCCACCTATGTGGTAATTCACAGGTACATTTTTTTCCCAAAAGGGATAATTATACATTTCTTGGCATTGAGCTTGAGCCCATGGCTCTGGCACCAAGCATCTGTTTCTGTAAGGCCCTTTTGTAGAGTATCCACATCATAGGGGATTCAATAATGGCTCCCAGTTTGCAGTCATCTGCGAACTTTGTTAGCCAGAGTCCCTTAGTGTTGGCCTGTACTTCAGAAAAGTAGATGCCAAACAGGAGAGGTCCCAGGACTGAACCCTGAGGTACTCCACTTGTCACTTGTCTGGAACTGGATTTGGAGTCAGCTACTTTTACAGTGTGGGTTCTGCCAGTAAGCCAGTTGTCAACCCATCGAGTGACATAGGGATTAATGCCCAGCTTAGTAAGTTTATCTATGATTCCAGAGTGGGGGATGGTGTCAAAGGCCTTGATGAGGTCCAGATAGGCTGTGTGGACTGCCTTACCCTCGTCCACAGCACTGGAGACTGATTCGAAGAAGTTAATCAGGTTCAGGAGACAAGATCGGCTCTTCACAAACCCAAACTGGGTGGGGTCCAGTGTTTTAAGGTCGCCAATGTCTTTGTTTATAAGTTCCATGGCCTTGCAGATCAGGCTCATCAGACTGATGGGGCAGTAATTCCTGGGATCCAAGGTGTATCCCCCCTTCTGGAGTGGGATAACTGTAGCTGTGCGCCACTCAGTCGGCACAAAGCCTGAGGTGAGGGTATGATTAAACATGACACTTAGGTGAGGTGCCAGTTCATTTTGTAGTTCATGTAGTACACAGTCTGGGATGTCATCTGGTCCCATGGATGCTGTATTCTTAGCTTTGGATAGTGCGTTTTTTACCTGTGTGGCCATTATTACCAGAATTTGGCAATCTTCCAGTATTGAGATGGGCCATTTAAGGGGGGGGTGAAGTTGGCAGTGAATCGATCTGCCAGGATATTGGCAATATCCTTGGGATCAGTATATTTAATGCCATTCTGTTGTAGCTCAGAGCAGGTCTGAGCATTGCCATTTAGATTCTTGACATAGTTATAGAATGCCTTGTGGTTGTCTTTGGAATCTTTAGCAATTTTATTTTCGTAACTAGCTTTGGAAGATTTTATGCGGGATCTCCGCTTCTTACTGAGGCTGGTGAGGGAGTTTTTTACATCCTGGGATTTTCCTCTTTTCTGCAACAGTTTCTTCCTTTTGTTGTAAAGTTTATTTATGGCAGGGGACAACCAGATTGGCTTCCTTTTTTTGGAGGAGAGCATCTTGGTTCTATTTGGGATGGCACGATTCATGCATGAGTGGATGTGCTTGTACAGTGCCTTAGTGTAGGAGTCAGCAGCTGAACCTTCATTTCCTGTCTGCATGGGTGTCATGATGTAACTTCTGACTTGAGTAGCATGAAGTTGGCTTTGGAGAAGTTTTTTATGGAGGTTTCCTTACTGAGGTGAGGGGGTGCGATGTGGATGTTAAGGGTGATTAGCTTATGGTCTGACCTGACCAACGAGGGGGTGACCATAGGTGTGGAGCATCGATTTCCCATGTTGGTAATGGCCAGGTCTAGGATATTGGAGCCCCTGGTGGGACTATGGATTAGTTGATCCAGGGCATTGGAATTTATGAATTCCAAGAACCGTTGGGCAAAGGTGTTGGTACAAGAATAGTTTTCCCAGTTAATGGCAGATTAGTTGAAATCACCCAGTATTAGGGTGTTTGGTTGTTATATTAATATTTTCCAGTATGTTTAGAAAGGTGTACTGAGAATCTTGGGGTCTGGTGGGGAATCAGTAGCAAGCTACAATTTGGATTGCAGTCTTACCTAGTGTTAGTTGCACCTGGAGAATTTCAGACGCATTGTGTTGGGCAACTAACCTGGTGGTGTGAATATCCTTGGTGAATATGGACACTCCTCCACCTTTAGTGTTTCGATCCTGGTTTGGTGGGTGAAAAGTGTGATTAGAGTTTTAGCCTGGTATTGCAGGGGTACTCTCTGGAGCCTTGAACCAGTTCTCAGTTACTGCACACATATCGATGTTCTCCATTTTTAGGAGTGCCTCAAGAGAGTGCAATTTGAGGTTTAGACTTCTAGCATTGAGTAGCATTACCTTCATATTTTGCATGCTTGTACCTGTTACGATGGTGGTTTTATCCTTTGAACTTTGCCTAAAAAGGCACTATAGGGGTGGCAAGAGCCTTAGCCAGTAACCTGAATCCCAGGGGCGACAGGTGCAGACCATCTCTGTCAAAGCATCATGGTCTGTCGATCATGTCATCCCAGGCAGACAGATACTGGATCCACTTTGAATGACACCAGAAGCTTAGCCAGTTGTTGAAGTCAATCATTTTGTCCTTATATTGTGGTATCATTCTGGGCGAAGGCAGGATGCTACTCTGGGCTAGGGTCATACCTGCCTAGGCCACATGATCCGAGAGCTCTTCCATGTCTCTTTTCATGTAGTCCAGGGAGGTATGTCTCAAGTCATTCACTCCAACATGGACAATGACCGAGTCATATTTATACTTGTTGTGGAGTGACTTGAGTGCATGAGTTATGTGGCGGAACCTGGCAACCGACAGGCAGCTCACTGTAATTTTCTCCTTGTTCAGCCTGGTGAGTGGGACATCGGTGTGCCTGACTATAGAGTCACCTATGACTAAAGTGTTAGGTATGTTGTCTTGCCTTAGGGGCTGTTGCTGGTTGGCACACTGGTGTTGTGAGCTGTGTGATACTTTGGTTGTTACTGGTGTTTGTTTGCATTTCAGCTTCGGAGATCCTTGTTGCTTGGGCAGGTTACAGTTAAGGGCCTCCGCATATGTGGATTTAATGTTGCTATGTGTGAGTGTTGGTGTTATGAGTTTAGAAGGGCTATGTGTTGCTTGAGGTGTGGTGCGGGTGTTAACCTTCTCTTCTTGACTGTCTAGCACAATCTTGGGTAGAGAGAGCTTTGCTTCCAGTTTGGCTATGTAAGTGCATCTCTCACAGGTTGTAGTGTTGTGTGGTAGGAGGAGAGGGTTGTCTGTGTACATGAGGCAACTGCTGCATTACTCCAGTATGCCCAGATTCACCAGGTGGACAGGAGAAATCAGTAGAAGCTGACCCTTAGACATGCCTGCTTTAATGCTTTTTTTTTATAAAAATACAGGAGCTGTTTTCCCTTACCTTAGCAAGGTATTTTGCAATTATAGGCTGTTTAGTGCCTATGATTAATTTCTCCTTATTAATAAGGAGAGTTGAGTGCTTGTATCAGTTTAAGGCTTCCTAGTGCTTTCCAGCAGGTATTAGAGCAAGTCCTAGTCACAGGGATGCTTAAAGGTAAGATGAAAAAAAAATGGTTTATCCTAAACACTGCAGTGTGCACTAGAGAAGTTAGATGTGAAAGTAGGTAACTCAAGTTTTACCTGTCTAAAAAGTTAAGTTTTAGTGGAGAGTCACTACTTTTAAAACAGCAAGATAGATTGAAAGGGGGTGATCACTTTTGTATTCCGGTACTATGGAATACAATAGCATGGCCAATAAATTTAAATAGTTGAAGGGGAGTGATTTCACAAAATGATAATTTTGTGCTTACACAAGCCAGTGAAAGCAGAGAGGAAATGAGGTATATGGTCAAATTAAAATAAGAGGTAGGCAACTAGAAAGACAGTATTTAAGAACACAACAGTGACAGTGTGGTGAAAATTTCTTCCTGATTCGCAAGAGACAGAGCTGTGGTGTCTTTTGAAATGTTAATATGCAGTTAAAAGCAGAACACAAGCAAAACACAAGGTAAAGGAAACAAATTGTAGCACTCAAAATATAAAAAGGCAATAAGCCAATACAAGATACAACAAATAAAAAGAAAAAAACAACCTTTCCCTCACAGCAAAGTGTAGCAGAGTCTGGGTGAGCCTTTCCAATAAAGCTCTGAAATGTTTTATTTTCCTCCTGAAATAGAAGGTTTAGTTCCTAGCTCCACCCCCCTCAGTTCACAAATGATTAACTTTAAGTGACCTCTTCTATCTTATGTATGAGTCCTTAACTGATCAGTTCTAATTTCTACCTGACTCACAAGAGACAGAGCTGTGGTGTCTTTTGAAGTTTTAATATGCAGTTAAAAGCAGATGAGTGGGGGATGTTGATTCAAGGGGTAACTCAAGTCTCCCAACCCTCCTTTTCTAAGTTTAGTAAACGTTCTTTCTTTCTCAGCTCCATTTTTCAAAAAGCAGTTTAAGCAGCAAGGTGCTAGTAAATAGGATTTAAAAAAGGCTGTAAAAAGATAGGTACAGCCTCTCAAAATTAAGGACAGACCAAAATTCAGAATGAGTATTTGTCTCTACTGCCACCCCCCCCCACACACACACACACATACACACACACACTCAACAGTTTCTCCTGCACTTTGGGTCTACATCTTCCTTGTTGGCACTGGATTATTTCAGAGAAATGGGTTCTGAAATTCAGTTATCCGGGTACAGTTGGCAGTGGGAATCCTTCCCTCCTTTTCAGGGGATTCCTCGTTATTCAGTGACCCACAATATCTCTGTTTTCACCAGCTTTAAAACAAATGTTATCTCAAGGTGCCCATGAACTAATGCCTTCCAGCCAGATTAACAACATTTTTTATTCAAGGATTTTTCTGGTACCAAAGAAAGATGGACCTTGGAAACCATTGCCAGATCTCTCCTTTCTGAGTCTTTTTGTCGGTGTTCCAAAGTTCAAAATGCTACTCCTAGAAAACCTGTTACCTTTCATCCCTTTACTCTCATTCATGGTAAAGCCAGACGTAAGTGATGCCTACCATCATACTTCCATTGGCAGATATTTCAGACATTTCTTAAGTTTTTCTCTGCCTGGCTTACTCTATCAGTTCTCTGTCTTACCCTTTGGATATTTGCAAAGTGTCTGGCTCCAGTAATTGCTTATTGTAGACTTCAAGGCATAGACATTTTTCCATATTTGGATGATTGTCTTATATTTGCTAGCTCTTTTTCCAGTTGTCAGGATTCCATGACAAGCTTTCAGAAACTCCTGCTCCTCCTGTGCTTTCAAATGAACTTAAAAAAAAAAATCATGTCTCGTCTTTTCAAAAAGAATAGTTTTCCTGAGATGTCTTTTAGAGATATACCACAAAATCTTCCTGAGCTTTTCCAGCCAATCTCTGGTATCTGCCAAGGAATTTCTTAGGATTTTGGGTTTCATGGCTTTTACGTTTCTCATGATTTCCTTGGCCAGACATCACACAAGGACAATTCATTGGTTTCGCAGGTTAGTCTGGGCACATCAGCTTCCTTTATCTTTTCAGGTTTCAGTTTTGAGGTTTATAAGAAGGGAGGTACAATTCTGGGTTGGCTAGTTTTCCCTTCTCCATTCCATCTCTTCGGTTTATCACACAACAGATGCTTCAGACTTTGCAAGAGGGTCTTCATCAAAAAAGTTTTGGAAGTCTAAGGCCTGTGGAACAAACAGTACAAACAGAAGCAAATTGGTGTCAAAGAGATGATGGCAGTAAAAAATGCTTTGAAAACCTCAATCCATCTCTGGTGCCCAGGGATTCTACAAGTTATTAAAAGTTATTAAAAGGTAACACCGTAGTAATGTGATACATTAATAAATGGGTATACTAGATCCTAGCCCCTTTGCAGATTTGCTCTGATGGCCTGAAAGGTAGCAACTCAGCACAGTTTGACTCTAAAGGCTTCATGTTAATCAGAACATAACATTGTAGCAGACAAGCTAAGTGGGATAAGGACAGACCCTCATGAATGGAAACTGTACCCAGGGTTCTACAAGGAATTGATCCAACTGTGGGGAATACCTAAAATAACTATGTTTTTCTCCTTTCAAAACAGTTTAAAAAATTCTGCTCCAGGATTCCTTACAAACAGGCCTGGAAGTCAGATGCTTTCTTATTTCTTTGGATGGGACTGTTCATTTATGCCTTTCCACTGATATTCAGACTTCTTTTAAAGATCCAGAATGATCCCCAAAGATTGTGATGGTGACTGTGGCTCAGACAACAGTGGTTCTCCCTTCTCTTGAAACTGAACCAAGGGCAATTACCGTAAGCACCGTAAGCATCATCACAGACTGAATTTACTCATGCAAGCAGGGATTGTTTGATACACCCCAATCTGAAAACACTTCAGTTGATTGCCTGGGTGATAGACTTGTAATTCCTTTTAGACATTTTGCCAGAGGATGTGTAGCAGATACTAAAGGAAGTGCCATTTGGAAATCACATATGTGTAAATGAAAAAGATTTTCTGCTTGGTACCATTCCAAGCACCCCTGCAATACCAGGCTACAACTCTTACCACACTTTTCGGACACCAAACCAGGATCGAAACACTAAAGGTGGAGGAGTGTCCATATTCACCAAGGATATTCACACCACCAGGTTAGTTGCCCAACACAATGTGTCTGATATTCTCCAGGTGCAACTAGCACTAGGTAAGACTGCAGTCCAAATTGTAGCTTGCTACAGATCCCCCACCATGCCCCAGGATTCTCACTACACCTTTCTAAACATACTGGAAAATATTAATATACAACCAAACACCCTAATACTGGGTGATTTCAACTACCCTGCCATTAACTGGGAAACCTACTCGTGTACCAACACCTTTGCCCAACGGTTCTTGGAATTCATAAATTCCAATGCCCTGGGTCAACTAATCCATAGTCCCACCAAGGGCTCCAATATCCTAGACCTGGTCATTATCAACATGGGAAATCGATGCGTCACACCTATGGTCACCCCCTCGTTGGTCAGGTCAGACCATAAGCTAATCACCCTTAACATCCACATCACAACCCCCCCCCCCCCCCAGTAAGGAAACCTCCATAAAAAAACTTCTCCAAAGCCAACTTCATGCTACTCAAGTCAGAAGTTACATCATGACACCCATGCAGATGGGAAATGAAGGTTCGACTGCTGACTCCTATACTAAGGTACTGTATGAGCACATACACTCATGCATGAATCTTTTAAAGCTCCGTTGCCTGTGGTCCTGATTATTTGTACAAGTTTTTGTCTTCTGGACTTGCTTATCTTCTGTCAATATTCATCTGGCAGCCCTGTGTCTCTGCCGTGGTATCTTGTCCCTTTCTACCTGTCCTCAAGTCAAACATTTATTTTAGCACTTTCTGGTCTCTTGCATCATCCTACTAGTTTTTGAAAGGGGTTTTACATATCTGTCTACAAAGAAAACAGTTGGCTCCTTCTAAGGATCTTACCTTTTTACCTGAAAATCTAACTCTTCTTCCATTTGAACCATGTAAACAATCTCATCTGGATAATTTGATATGTTTAACATGGAAGATTCCATAACTGTTTGTTCTGACTTCTGCAAGAAGGGTATCTGAGTTACAAACTCTTATGGTGAGTTATCCCTACCCCACTTTTCACAAGGATAGGGTTTCTTTGATGACAGATATTTTTTTTATGCCTAAAGTGTTTTCAGAGTTTACCTTGTTGAGACTAATTAATTACTGTGTGTTTTTCCTGAATTTAAAAATCACACACATGGACATACGTGTGCACACGCACACACACACTTTTATTTGTAGTTTGTTTTACCGCACTTTCCAGTCATTTTAGATTTCAGGGATAACCTCCATTCTCGCAGCAAGAAAACTCTGAAGCTTTTCACGTCTTGCTTATTTCATGCAGCTCAATTTGAGTCCCTGGCAGCTAGGGAGTATAGAGGGCATTCTTAAGCTCTAAAAGCTGGCCGGTTAGTCATATTCTTGGCAGGATACAAACCCTAACAGCTGTGGCTAAAGCAACAGTGATCTATTAGAACATCTGGTATGGTACGTTTTACTTCCACACCACTTCTGAGTGTAAACTTGCCTGATTTACCTATGATTTAGCCATGCTTCCTCATTCTTTAAATTCCAGTGGAAGATAATAAAGTACAGTTCCTATGATGCTCCTGCAGTGGCAGCTTGCTCACCCTAGCTGGGAGATTTCAGGCTACTTGCTGCTTCCTCCTTCACTTCTGTAACACTTTCGAGTTCTTAGCAGCAGTCTCATCTGGAGGTGGAGTTGGTGGTGGTGATAGGCAGCAGAGTGCTTTTACTTCTCTTTGCCTGGTGGTTGATTATCACGGCGCATTTCTTACACTTTGCACTGATTTTTCTTTTATAATACCAGTAGTGCTTGCTATTTCAGATCCTGTCCAAACGTTCTGTACAGCTCTGTGATTGTAAGCACTTGCAGTTCAAACTCACTTCTAGAATGTTCCTTGTCCATCTGCCTGTTTCAAGGATTAGAAACCTTTTGATCACCTTGTGCTTTAGTGCCCACTGGCATTTGCATCATGCAGATATAGACATCATATGGGTATAGTTAATAAGCCCATCTGTCATGCTGTTTAATTATCAGACATAAGTTCATAGGAGGTTACTAGACTAATGACCCTAGGGCCTTTACAGGCCTAATTGTGTAAAATTCAAGTATTCTTATTGACCATAGTTAGATGGTCATTATTAGCAGAGTGATTCTGCGATCAGCACCGACTGCCCCTGTCCATGAGGGACATAAGTGCCATCCATTGGGATGAATTTATGGTCACCCATCCTGTTGTCAAGGTTGCACTTGAATAGGGTAATTGAGAAGTTGTGCTTCACATGGAGTGGGAGCTTATTCCAGAGGAGTGGCAATCGCTGGGGGATATATCTGTCTCTCCAGCATGTTCTGTTAATGTCACAGGCTAAGTTGAGATCCCTGTAGCAAGTTATTCTTGTCCCTTTTGATTTGCGGATTTGCAGCATTTCCATTACAGCAGGGTCTGAGACTGCTCTGTAGGCCAGACGCAGGTCGCCTCTCAGCAGCCTCTATGATACAGAGTACAGTGACAAGGCTTGCAGTCTTTACATGTATATCATGTTTTGGAGGCCGTGTAGTCTCTTGATAAAAAATTTGCTCCATTTGCTGCAAGTGTCTGGTGAGGTGCATACAGAAGGGAGAATTGTATTCAGTTAGTGGTCTGATAAGGGTCGAGTACAGCAGAGCTATAACCTCCCTGGTCTTGGATGTGATGCCCTTATTTATGAGATATGCAATGTAGAATGCCTTTCTTACCACTACGGACACATGGTGATCAAAGTTTAGATTACTATCAACCTGAGTTCCCAAGTCTCTTACCATTGAGTTTGAGCTTAGAGGGGTGCTGTCTGCATCAGAATTAGCAGGGGCTACTTATTAATGTCACAAAAGGAGATACTGCCAGCCCAGATATCTGGAAATGTTGTAAATAATTATATGTCATTTGTGAATATCAACATGATTCATATGCTTGTGTTACTAATGTATTAGAACTGTATGTTATGTGTATATCAGACTGCTGGTACAGAAGTGTGTGTTGAAAAGGGTTGTAAAGTACTTGGCTTTAAAATGTATAATGGAACAGAACAGAAATGCACATACACTATTGTAACTGTTTAGATGTATATATATTAAAAGGGGAAACTGGAGTACAGAAGGTTAACTTGCAAAACTTCAGAAAAATAGTTGAAATTAAATTACTTTACAGCCATACCATCAAAAGGATGTTATCTTTCAGTTTCAGTGCAGTAACAGACATAATGTCTAGAACTAGAGGTTCACTGTATTGTCTTCAAAGTGTTTTTATTGTTTTATGATTTCTAGGATGTGCCTTAGATCTAAGAGAAACCCTTGTTTATGTATTTTCACAGATAGATGCTAAATGCTAACCAGCTGCATCAGTGGGGGTACTACCTGGGATAGAGTCAGATGACAAGAAGTGATGTCAATCCTGCAAGCTATCCCAGCAGTAATATATGAGATATTAATTAAAGAACTCTTTGAGAGAGGTTGAGTATTCCGTATTTGTCTTTAACCTGACATCAGCTGGAAGGCCTATTCACCATGTCTGCCTTGCTTGCTCTGTAATTAAGTTAACTAGGGTATAGTAATTCTCTAGGTATAGTCAGGAATATAGCAAATCTTAATTTAGATGTTTTTCTTTATTTATTTGAGACTGTCCTGCAATGTTGTTTTAAATATTTCCTGTGATTTTGAACTCTGATGTTACTGTGATTATATACCGAGTATTTTCTTGTTTTTTTATTTATTGTTAAATATATTTAAACCTTTCATTGTGGCTGATATTTGTGAGATATATTTAAGTTTTGAGAGTACTTATATATTTATTTGGTGACCTTGTGGGCCACTCCTAATAGCCATGCCCTTGGTCAAACTACCATTTGTATTGATAGTAACATTACACAGTAGGATTGGACACCCTTTGTTAAGGGCCTTAAAGTAGCTGATAAGGACGTGACTTGTGGCAGTGATAACTACCTTATAGTCTGGGCAAAAGGGCGCATAGCTAGTAAAACTGTGCCAGCCTTTTCCAGGTGTGTGTGTGTGTGTAAAACAAACCTCAAAAAGTGTATGTGTCAGCTACTTGGGCAGGGACACAAAGCACTGGTTGGACAGAGAGAGTGTTGGAGGTCTTCGCTTGGCCCCCTCAGCTGAAATCTCAACTCTCAACTCTATAGCTGTGCCAGTGGGGAGTCTTATTGGGGATCTGGAGAAAGAGGGAGAAACTAGCCCAGTACTAACTGTGGCCTCTTAAGGGAAATTGCGGTTGATGCAGAGGGCTGCATCTGAAAATACTGTGTGTGTACCTGTCATCCTCCCAATGTTCATCCCCCACCGTTGCCAGTGGTGAGGATTGAGGCTCCTTGATTACTGGGCCAGTGGTGGGGTGTCACAGATACGATGCCCTTATTTATGAGATGCGCAATGTAGAATGCCTTTCTTACCACTATGGATACATGGTGATCAAAGTTTAGATTGCTATCAACCTGTGTTCCCAAGTCTAGCACCACTGAGTTTGAGCTTAGAGGGGTGCTGTCTATATCATAATTAGCAGGGGCTACTTCTTTGCCAAAGGGGATAATAAGACTTTTTTGTGTTAAGTTTTAGTCTGTGAGTTTGGCACCAATCATTTGTCTGCGTCAGCCCTTTCTGTAATATGCTAACATTGTTGGGGGACTCTATGATTATGCCCAGTTTACAGTCATCTGCAAACTTGGTAAGCCGCAGGCCATCTACCCTCGCCTGGACTTCAGAGAAATTGATTCCAAACAGTAGAGGTCCCAGCACAGATATTTGCAGTACCTCACTGGTAACTGGTCTACTGGTGGATGTGGACCCCCCATCTTTGACAGTGTGCTTTCTGTCAGTATGCCAGTTGGCTACCCATCTAGTAATGTATGGGTTAAGCCCCAGTTCAGAGAGTTTCTGTGTGATACCTGAATGGGGGAGTGTGTCAAAGGCCTTGGCTAAATCAATGTAGGTGTTATGCACTATTTTACACTCATCCAGGACTTTGGTGAGATTCTGAAAGAAGTCCACCAAGTTTAATAAGAAAGATCTACCCTTGATGAAACCAAACTGGGTCAGTTCAAGAGTTTGAAGGTTGCCTATGTCTTTGTGGATAAGGTCCATGGTTACTCATTCCATGGCCTTGTAGATAAGGCTGGTTAGGCTTATGGGTCAATAGTCGATAGAATTCACAAGGTGTAGGAACCTCATAAAATCCTTTGCCCAAGACTTTATCTTGCATTCCTGGTTAGGCTTAGGCACCTAACATACAGCATTTAATCAGTTTACTTACAGTAATACTGGGAAGACACAATATTATACTAATATGCTTATAAAAATCCTACCTTTACGGTGATGTGTAACCTAAAAGAGAGCAAAGGCAGTGAACAAATGTAGTGGCCCAGAGTGTAAAAATCACACAGACTCATATGATTATGTACCTTAATTAAAGCAATGTTCAGGACTCACATAACTTGAGGAACAACTGACAAGGATGATAAAACAATGTGCTTGTGATTTTAGTATAAAGGATGAATACTTCAGTGATCACTTGTCCAGCTGTTCATGATACACGCATGTGTATAGTTTGATTCAGATGCTGATTGCCATCCTGATAAAACACATACAGAGAAAATACGTTCCCCCATAGTACTGATGGTGATTTCATTTCTCCAGATGCTTAGGTTTTTTACATACCTTTGTGGGAATAGTCAGCATTCCTATGTCAGGACATGATTAAAGTCCACAAAATCACTATTGTTTTAGTCCTTGATGTTACCCAAGAGTGCTCTTCGCAGCACACACAATGTACCCAGAATTGCTTCCTCCTGCAGTTCATTTGAATTTATGTGTATTGGTAATATATTTAAGTATGATTATAAATTCTTTTTAATTAGTCCTGTTGCTCCTGCTATATATTTAAGTATGATTATAAATTATTTTTAATTATTCCTGTTGCTCCTGCTACTACAGGGACTATCTAGGTATCTTTCTTCTACATTGCTCTTGATTCGGCTTGCAAATCCTGGTATTTTCTGACTTTATGTTTGTCTGTAGGTAAGACACTGTAATTACGAGTGTAGCAATTTCAATAATCAATGTTACTTTGTCTTTTCTTCTTGGACTTCACTGTCTGGTTTTCCTGCATCTTTCTTTTTTTTTTTTTTTTGAACTGTTGTTAATGAGTGTTCCTGATGCCTGACTGTCACAGATCTTCTTTCATACAGTCCATCCACCTCTTTGCTAGATGTCCTCATTTCCTCTTACTTTCTTCCTGTCTGTCCCAAATCTTCCTCACCAGATTGTCTTCTGCTTTTCTACATATGTGCCCAAACCATGGTAATCTGTTCTCTTTGATCTTTTCTGCAGTTGGAGCTACTTTGGCTTCTGCTTTTATGTCCTCATTTCTTCGCCTGTCCCACAGTGTGCATCCTACAACCTTTCTCAGGCACTTAATTTCCATTGCCTCTAGCTTCTTCAACTGTTCTGCTTTTAATGCCCAGGTTTCTGTACCATACAGTAGTACTGGTCACACCACTGTCTTGTACACTTTACTTTTCAGCTTCTTTGGCATTCTTCTGTCATAGACTGCACCTGATACTCTATGCCAGTTAGCTGCAGCCCCTCTGATTCTAGCTTTGACCTCTTCATTCAGACTACCCTTCTCCTCAACTACCCCCCAGATACTTGAAGCTGTTTACCTGTTCCACTATCTTCCATTCTGTCTCTATTCTCAGCTTTTTCTGATTTCCCCAATTTGCTGCCATTACCACCATCTTATCTGTGCTTAGTTTCATCCCATGTGCCATCAGATTTGCATTCTATTCTCCTATCCTTTGCTGAAGTTCTAGCTCAGAGTCTGCCTGCACTGCCACATCATCTGCATACCGCAGATTTGTTGATCTGTCCCCTCCAACCTGTTTGCTAATGTAGTCCATCATCAGTATGAACAGCAGTGGGCTCAGAGCTGAACCATGATGTACACCCACTCCCACTGGGAACCCCTCTGTGAGGACGAACACTGTTCATACTTGAGTCATTGGGTCCTTGTATGTAGTCTGCATTAATTCTACCAATGTTTCTGGGACTTCAAACCACCGCAGTACTGCCCAGATCAGCTTTCTTGGTAACTTGTTGTATGCTTTCTCTAAGTCTAGGAATGCCCAGTTGGATTCTCTTCTCATCTCTAGCTTCTTCTCAAGTATCTGTCTCAATGCAAACATCGGGTCAGTTGTGCTGCATCCTGATCTGAATCCAAACTGCTCATCTCCCATCTTACATTCTACTACTCTGCGTATCCGTTTATCAATCATCCACTCCAGAGCATTCATGCAATGTGATAGGAGGTTGATGCCTCTGTGATGCCCACAGTTGTGGATGTTCCCTTTGTTCTTGTACACTGACATGAGTATGCTTATTCTCCAGTCACCTGGGATACGCCTTTCTCTCCACACTGCCATTAGTACCCTCAGGAGCCATTTCTCCCCTGTCTCACCCAGCATTTTTATCATGTCTGCTGTAACCTCATCTGAGCCTGCTGCTTCCCCTGACTTCATCTTCCTTAGTGCTGTTCTTACTTCTTCTAGGGTGGGCTCCTCTTCTTCTTTCATCGTAGGCTGTGTCTGGGGCAGTACAGCTTCTGTGGGGTTTTCTTCATTTAGAAGCTGCTGGAAATGCTCTTTCGATCTGCCTTTGATGCCCTCTGGACTGGTGAGCAGGTTGTTGCTGGCATCCCTTATGAAGGGTGTCTGACTATCTTCTTTATCTTTCTGTCTTTGCCTTGCAACCTGATATAGTTTCTTTGTTCCCCTTACTGAGTCACTTTCCAGAAGTTGGTACAGTGCCTCTGATGCCTTGTTCTTTGCTATTGCAACTTCTTTCTTAGATTCTTTGTTAGCCAACCAGTAGTCCTTCTAGCCTGGTCAGTCTTTTCTATCTTTCACTTCTTCCTGCACTCCTTCTTTCTTTTGATGACTTCCTGGACTTCTGCATTCCACCACCAGCTTTCCTTATGTACCTTATTTCCATACCTGGCTCGGCCACATATCTTTTCTGTAGTCCTAACACATGCTGTTTTAGGCGCTACTATTCTTCTTAAACTCCACATATTTCCTCCTCTTCTTGGGGTGCTAGAGCCTTGAGTAATTCCTTGAACTGTTGTACTTTCTCTCCAGTCAACTTCCAGATCTCCAGACTGGTCTTTGTTGACCTTAGAGCCTTCTCTGACCACTGCTTGCAGCTGATTGTGACAACTACTGGTTTATGCTGTGGGCCGACTGTTTCACTGCGGATGATTTTGCAATCATGGATTCTACCCCAATGCCTTTTCCTTACTAGGAGGAAGTCTACCTGAGTTGCATGTTGGCTACTCTTGTATGTGATCTTGTGACTGTCTCTCTTTCTGAACCATGTGTTGGTTACTATCAAGCCATTTGCCAGACAGAAGTCTAGAATGGCTTCTCCTTCGTTATTCCTGACGCTCCACCCATGTGGACCCAGGCAGTCCTCATATCCTGTTCTGTCTGTCCTGATATGTGCATTTAAGTCACCCATTATCAACACCAATTCATGTTGTCCTGCTTTATCTAGTAGGTCCTGCAACTGCTGTCTGAATGCACTCTTTTCCTCACCATTACAACCCTGCTGTGGGGCACAGGCTGAGGTTATGAATAGTGCCCTGTCCTTACACTGGAGTCTGACTGCCATGAGTCTGTCATCAATTCTGATGATATCCCTTACTGCCTTCTGAAGCCTCTCTCTCATCACAATTCCTAAACCATTTCTAGCCTGCCCTCCACCTGAGTAGCAGACTCTGGAACCCAAGCCAAGTGGCTTTGCTGCACTCCCCTTCCATCTCATCTCTTGGATACACAGGATGTCCAGCCTCCTCCGTGTCATCATGTCATCCACTTCGAAGCTGCACCCTGTCAGTGAACCTACATTAAGCGTAACAATTCTCAGTTCATGTTTGACAGTGGGCTCAGAGCTGAAACCTGGTGTACACCCACTCCCACTGGGATCCCCTCTGTGAGGCCGAATACTGTTCATGCTTGAGTCATTGGGTCCTTGTACATAGCCTGCACTAATTCTACCAATGTTTTTGGGACTTCAAACCACTGCAGTACTGCCCAGATCAGGTTTCTTGGGACCTTGTTATATGCTTTCTCCAAGTCTATGAATGCCCAGTTGGACTATCTCCTCATCTCTAGCTTCTTCTCAGGTATCTGTCTCACTGCAAACATTGGGCCAATTGTGCTGCATCCTGATCTGAATCCAAACTGCTGATCTCCCATCTTACATTCTACTATTCTGTGTATCCATTTGTCAATCACCCTCTCCAGAACTTTCATGTAATGTAATAGGAGTTTTATGCCTCTGTACTGCCTACAGTTGTAGATGTCCCCTTTGTTCTTGTACACTGGCACAAGTATGCTTATAGGATCATAGGAGGTTACTAGGCTAATGGACCTAGGGCCCTCACAAGCCTAGCCAATAGTTTATCCCCAAAAAAATTCCCTCAGTCAGCACCTTTTGCTCAAGTCAGTGAGGGACAAAGGTGGAACCCCTGGGACACATTTGTGGTTTCCCATCCACTCATCAAGGTTGCTCTTGAAGAGGGTCAGCTAGGTACTCTGTTTTGACATGTATGGGAAGTCTATTCCAGAAACAGAGCAGCCTCTGGGAGACAAATCTGTCTCTCCAGCAGATTTTGTTGATGCTGCATATTAGATTTAGGCCTATCAAGCAGGTAATGCATGAGGAGTTAGACTTATGGATGTGGAGCATCTGTAGGAGGGCTTTGTAGGCAAGACACAAATCACCTCTGAGCAATCTGTATGATACTGAGTAAAGTGATTATTCTACAGTCATCTGGGAAACGCCATTCTCCTCATACTGCATTTAGTACCCTCAGGAGCCATTTCTTCCCTGTCTCACCCAGCATCTTTATCTTATATGCTGTGACCTCAAATCGACTATTCACCACTGTGTATTCTGGCTAGACATTCTCACTCCTGGGATGCTAGTCAAAGATAGCTAATGGTGGTAAGGCAGGATGTCCTGCCTTATTCTATCAGGCTGGCCATTACATTATATTTTTCTTTCTGACTTTTTAGTAGTGTTGCCCTTTACATGTAGTGACTTCCATTGTCAATCAAGTTACGAGTAAGATTGGTTTAACACTTCATTAAAAAATATCAGAGTACTGTATAAATGTTAGAAATGGTCTTTTATAATAATATATGTTCTCATATGCAACCCAAAGTGTAAAGAAAAAATAGGTTGTTATGTGGATGTGGTTGGTAGGTGTGGATTTCAGTTTAGCTTCCAGTTTTATGATTTTTGCATTGTTACTGGATCCTACTGCTCAACTGCCCAGTTGTATGCTTCATATTATTTTGGAGTTTTTCTCATAACATTTGTGGTTTTCTGGCCAATCACTGAGGATCAAAGTCACTGAATAATGACATATGTTTGAGTTTCATACTTCATATCCATCAGAAAATGCATAATAACAAAAATCCTGTTATTCTGACAACTTTTTAAGTTTTTAAGAGTGACATTTAAAATCTGTGCCTATTTTGGGGCCTTTGTCCCCCAGTTATTTTAACTTAGTCCAGATTGCTTGTGCTAAGAGGTTGAAAGGTATGCCAGACATATAAAATGCTTTTGAAACCATTTCCATTTCTTGGAGAAATAGGTTTTTAGGTGGTTACTAGACAGACAGTCCAGGAGACCACTGTGGAGTCTAGCCTAAATTCTCAAGACCTCTGTCTGGTTAAGTGTCTTGTTCACACAGTAGGAAAGTGGAGGTTGAGGGAATCAAACTGTGGACTAGAGAGACCTGCTCATAGCTTTAATCTTATTGTCTGGAATTTGAACCTAGGACCTCTGAAATCCAACGCAAGAATCATGCCCTTAGCTCAACAAGCCAAACATTTTTTTTCTTAACACTTACTGCATGCATTCCTGCTAAGTCAAAATGTAACTTGTGTGTGTTTTTTTGTATTTTTTACCAATAGGGTAGTGACAGTTTGAAACGGGAGTCACAGGCTGTCCGTGAAGCCTTGAATATCTACAAGGAGCATGCAGAAAATTTAGTGAGAGAACGGGACAAGGCAGTGGAAGAACTGCAGAGCTTCAAACAGGTTCTTCTTTGCACTTCACTTAATGTTGCAAGTCACTGAGCCTGAAATTAATTTTGCAGAAACAGTATGAAGTTTTACATGAGAACCTTTACTGGACAAAAAAAGCATTTGTCCAGTTAGTGCCTTTCATCTTGGGTATCGGCTGTACTCTAAACTGAATAAATAAGTATATAACATGGCCTTTTGGTTTAAATGTGTACCTACATTTTTATCTATGTTGCAAGAAACATTTCTTTATCATATTCCATTTCTTTATTTGACACTGTGCAACTTCAGACCTAAATTTGATGGGGTTGTAAGACCCCCTCCCCCACCGTAAGATCTGAAAGAAGATTCTAAAGATTGGAAGAACTGTGTTTTTGAAATAGACAAGGAGACTAAGTTCCTTCCTTCAGCTTCCCCACCCATCATTCCTTTCTTTGCAACAATTTTGAGGCTCATGGCATCCAGAATGGATTGGCTCTGGGTCCCCATTTCTTTCCCTAGAAATTCCTGAATGTGTAATAGGGGTAGAAGGCAGAAGAGCCTTTTCCTACTTATGGAGCAGGCTAAGAATGGTAGTCTGGAAGCCTGAAAGAATCCTGATTCTGCTTCTGTGACAAAGAAGAAGGTGAATACCCTTTACAAGCCCATGGCTGAATGAAGCAAGCCCATCACCAATTACCCTGTGCATTCTCTTCAGTTCAGAGTAGGTCCCAGAGTGAATAACTTTTTATTATTATGCAGGGAAATAATGAGTCCAAAGATCTAGAGAGATGTGGCAAAAAAGCATACTCCTGTGCCATACTGGAATGTAGGGTCCTTGTCTATTCATCTCTCCTATTCATTTGCTAGCACTTGAAAAATCACTCAGGGCTGCTTGCATATAGGCTTATGGAGAATCTGATTCAGATTCTTCCTTATGGCCTGTGTGTGTGTGTGTGTGTGTGTGTGTGTGTGTGTGTGTGTGTGTGTGTGTGTGTGTGTGTGTTATATATATATATATATATATATATATATATATATATATATATATATATATATATATGTATGTATGTATCTTTCCCATTGTCTTTTCTAATCTTCATTGTGATGCTGTGTAGCTCAGGCACGTTTGTTCAGGGTGGTACGTCTCAAGAAAGAAGCAGGAAATAGTATTCTGCATTTCCAGCTGAAAGGGAAAGTTTTATTTGGCCAGACCTCTTAAGACATGTTTTATGACCTCCTATGAAGGAAGCAGACCTTCATCTCGACAGTGGATTATTATAGTCCTCCTGTACCTTCATTCTTTTCTTCTTCCAGACCCAGTTAACTCTAAAAGAAGAAGCAGAACCATTCAATAGTTCTGCTGCTACTGTGTTGGTGAATTTACTCTGGAAGATGGCCCTGCTAATCAAAGTACAGTAGTCCGGACTTTGATTGACCTAGGCTTACCATCAAAATGCATTTCTCTGAGTTTGCAGTAATTTGGAAATACACTGCCAGTGTCCTGTTAATGCCAGACATGATCATAGACATCCTTTTCTTACAGTTATTATCTTCTTCAGTAGAAAGAAATGGTCTGCTAAGAGACTAATCTGTTTCAGCTGTCCCATTCTACACATAAGCTACTTCACTGACTACATCTGGTGCTGCATGGTGACTCTCCCAGGGGTGCAAGAATCAGCTTCTTCAGGTCACTTGGATGGTGTCATTAAGCAGAATGCAAGCTTTGAGGTCATCACCGTTTAAGGTCCACAAACAGATTTTCCGTAGTTTGCTATCCTTGAACATTCTTCCAGTATAAAAGTTTGCCATTTGGAGTTTCTTAAGTACAGGCAAACATACTGAAGTGTTGGCTGCACTGGCCAAAACCTTGCAGGAGAGGAACCTCCAAGTGTTGCCTTAGTGTGCCAGTTATTGCTTAGTAGCTCTACTGAGGAACTCCCTGGAAGCATTCATGCAGTGAGGGCTTATATAGTGGCATTGCCTGAGGGCCTGACCATAAACTGAGAGAAATCCTCTTTTACCTCATTTCAGAGGATTGCTTTCTTAAGCACTGAGATAAATAATCTTCAGGGCAGGTAATTCCTGCCCTAAAAGAGAACCATGGGAGTCATGACTGTGGCAACGTGATGATCCATTGCAGTGTACAGACAAAGACCCTTCTGCATCTTTGGATATGATGGCTGTCACAGCTGTTGTAGCACCGTTTACAAACACGAGGCTGCTGCTGATGCAATAAACTATGAGATGTCAGTGTTTGTAGAATTCCCATACAAGGAGGGAGAGGTTTGCAGTTTCCAAGCAAACCCATTCCTGGTGTATTACCTGTTGCATCATTTTTTGCCTTCAGATATGTAGATGTAGATATATATATATATATATATATATATATATATATATATATATATATATATATATATACATATATATATACACACACACATGCGTGTCTGTATATATGTGTGTATGTACGTGCATATATATATATATATGTGTGTGTGTGTGTGTGTGTGTGTATGTATGTGTATATATATATATATATATATATATATATATATATATTGTATATGTATGTATATAGATAGCTATAGATAGACATATGGATATCTACATGTGTGTGTGTGTGTGTGTGTGTATAAACAGAAACAGTATTAAAAGTAAGTAATGATATTTACCAGTTGCTGAAAGGTGTAATGTTAAACAGCTTAAGGCTCCTGTACTTCTGTATTATTTGTGTTTTGGGTAGCTAGACTTCTGCTGGATGTTTATTTAATTATCAACATTGTTCCCTTACAGGAACATCATCTTCTGTTCACTCAGACTAACGAGGCCAACCAGAGAGCAACTGACTCCATCCGTGCACAAAGTGAGCTGTACGACGAGCTGGTTGATCTGCGGGGCAAGTACAGCGAAGTCAGCCTGGTAAGCATAGGATGTCAGGAGTAAAGGTTACCATCTGCTGTGAAGGAAGACTCACAGGAGATCTTCATGAATCTGTGTGATATGTGTTTCTTGATTGTGGCAGTATTCTAACTATGATAATACTAAAATTGTAGTGGCAGTACTGCTTTGTGCCAGCCAGTCTACTTGAGCCTAAACATCATTTCTAGTTTCTACAGAGCCAGGTTATGGATACATTATTTAGAATTTTTGAGAAAAGTCTGTTTTCACAAGAAGACAGCTATGTAACAGGCTTCCCTGGCTTATGGTAGCAGTAAGTGAATATGTGGCAGTGCAGCAAGATCACCTGAAGAACGAGTCCAACCTTGAGATGGAAGGTATAGAAGCAAGCCATGTACTCTGCACTTTTGTACATTCTGATCTCCAAACCTAGCCATGGGAAAACAAGGAAGAAGCACACAGATTATTTGTGTTTATATGTGTATATTTATTTATTTGATGCTTAGTACCATGGGCAGGTTGAATGTATGTGGACACATATATTACACATGTAGTTTGCAAACAAAAACTGCCCAGTAAAGACCTGTCTACACATCTGTGTTTATCTGTGTATGGGTCCACTTCTAAATTTCAGAGCCTGTAATACTGACATTCAAATTCTTGAGATGAGAAAACTGACAACACATAATCGTAAACAGCTCAAGTTTCCCTGAGCAAGTAAACACTTGGCCAGCATGTAAAAATATGCCTTTTTTACCCACTGTAGTTCATCCTGGAGTTGGGGTATAGATATATATATATATATATATATATATATATATATATATTTATATATATATTTCATTTCCAGGTTGATTACCGGGGAAGTCCACTGGGCTCAGAGAGCCCATTTTCAGTGGAGGCCCGGGGAGAAGAGCTTCATGACAAAGAATACAGATTAAGATTGAAAAACAGTAACAAGAACAAGTTACAAATATATGAATTCAAAGCAAAGCATAAGCAATTTAGACCATTGTGGAAAATCTTTCCTTGTACAGAGTCATTTAACATACAGTCATGCATATAGAGTAAAAAGCTACTGCGGTGGTGGTGGTGCTGCAGTAGTGTTGTCGCCTCACATTAAGACGTTGTGCCGTTTGATTCTTAGCTAAAGCATCTTCTGTGTGGAGACATGCGTGAATGGGTGTACCTTCGTTGAAGGTTGTGCGTCAGAGCTGGCAATTAGCGGGCTGGAGTTCCGCTGTGGTGACCCCTAACCGGGAAAAGCCGAAAGACACAACAACAACATAGTTAATATCTTTGGGAAATAGCTTTGAAAGGATATAGTAAGTTATATTGTTTAGGAATGCAGAAGGAAAACCTGCTGGGGCCAAGAGCTTAACAAGAACTTAAGTAGGGTGAAAGCACATACATTTCCGTTTGGAGGACAGGTAGGTGAATAGCTGTGATTTAAAGTTCTCTCTGTTTGGCAGGGTTCTTAGTGTTGAAGAGAGAGAATTCCATTTCCTACCTAGGGAGTAAGAAAGAAGAAGTGGCTGGCAGGTCTTTTAGGTTTATGGATCATTATTAAGGTCGATCCTCGGCTGGGGTGCCTTCTGTGCGGAATCTGCATGTCCTCCCTGTGGTCGCGTGGGTTTCATCCGGGTTCTCCGGTTTCCTCCCACATCCCAATGACATGCTGTAGGTGGATTGGACACTCTAAATTGGCCCTAGGTGTGAGTGCGTGCGTGTGCCTTCTGTGGAAGGTTGGGCGCCGGGCTGGCAACTCGACACCGTAAAACTCCACTGCCAATCATGAGCGGACAGGTGATGCGCTGTGGTGACCCCTAACCAGGAAAAGCCGAAAGAAGAAGAAGAAGAAGATCATTATTAAGTTTTGGTTTTCTGATCTTAGAGATCTATTAGGGGTGTAGGGTGGAAGGATGTTTGTCAGAATGGGGCATTTTGTTGGGTACAATAGGTGTTTGTGTGCAGTGGTAAGTTGGAGGTAGTCTAGGTGGTTTGGAAGTTCTAGCCAGTTCAGAGATTGGAGGAAGAGGCAGTGATGGGTAGAATTGTTGGCAAATCTGGAGATTTTATTATAGCAGTTTTCAAGTTTAGAGGTGATGGAAGATGTCAGGTTTGTTAGTAGAGGGGCTCTGTACAATAGGGAAGGCAGAAGGTAAGTAGTGTCCAGGGTATGCATAGTGGAGGAGGAGAGGAAGCGATTGTTCCTATATAGCATCACTAACATTTGGTGCCTTTTATTTATGTTTTGTTGAATATGGATGTTGAACCTGAGATGTTCATCTATTTTAACACCTAGGAGTTTGGCAAAGGGGACAACTTTGATGGGGGAGTTGGTTAGGCTAAGAACTTGGAAGGAATTTTTGTCGTATAAGAAAGATTTTGAGGGAGGGAATAGGATTATTTTAGATTTGTTTGCATTGAGAGAGAGAGGTGATTTTGGTGCATCCAGGTCTCAGTAGTTGAGAAGGCGGTTTGGGTTTTAGTTAGCAGTTCAGGGAGGTTAGAGGCAGGGCAGACTAAAGGTTGAGTCATCAGCATATTGAATGACTTTTGCGTTAGGAATAGTGGAGTGGAAATTATTGATAAAGATGTTAAATAGCATAGGTCCGAGGATAGAGCCCTGAGGGATGCCAGTTAGGGTTGGTAAGAAAGGAGAGGTGGCTTTATTCCATTTGACAGCCAGAGTCCTATCAGACAGGTAACTTGAGAACCAAGCTAGAGTGTTTTGAGAGATATTAAGGTTTGAGAGATGACAGAGATGGTGCTTGTGGGAAACAGTATTGAAAGCTTTAGAGAGATCTAGAAGTACTGTAGATACTAAGTGTCCGGAGTCTCAGGCTTGATTGACAGTTTCTAGGAAGGAAAGTAATGCAGTCATAGTGCTATGTCCAGGGCAGAAGCCATGTTGGGTATGGGTAAGGAGTTGATTTTGGGTCAGAAAAGGCATGAGTTGGAGATGAATACATTTTTCCAGTATTTTGGAGATAAGTGAGAGTAGTGCATTTGGGCGGAAATTTGAGATGCCTGTGTTTTTGCCTCCCTTGTGGAGAGGAAGAATAAAGGTGGAACGCCAAAGTTTGGGGATGTAGGATTCCTTTATGGATCTATTGATTATGATGCTAATTTGGAATGCTATTCCATCAGCAGTTGATTTTAGGAAGGAGGAGGGTATGTTATTGGGTGCATTGGAGTAAGGTTTAAGTTTGGATAGGAGTCTTTTTATCAGAGTAGTGGGGACAGGTTTGAGCTCGAACATAGGAGGAGAGTTATTGGGGGACTTAGGACTAGGAAGTTGGAGAGAAGAGTTATTGTTGGGAAAAGTCTTGGTCAGGTTAGATATAGAGTATAAAAAAAATAGTTAAATTGTGATGCTAATTCGAGGTTGGATTTACTTGGGTCAGGGCAGGGGTTATTTTTGGAGCCTGGGTTAAGAAGTGAGTTTATAGAGTTTCAAAATTGCTTAGGGTTTTTGTATGGTTGGATTGGAGCTTTTATGTCATTGGTGATTTGCTTTTTTGTGAGGTTATGGAGCTGTGTGTATTGGAGATGGGTCTCAGGCAGTTTATTATTTTGGAAAAGCTTCCAGAACTTATCTCTTTGATGCATAGTTTGCTTTGTTTCTTTAGATAGCCAGGGAGTACTAATAGTTTTTATCCTTTTGTGTCTTAATGGGGCTAGGGAGTTTAGAGTGTCCAGGAAGGTAGTATTGAAGTAGTCTATGGCTTTGTCGAGTGGAAGGGTTTTGAGAATGTTCCAATTCATTTGTTTGAAAATATTGGAAAAAGATTTGAGGTCAAATTTGCTGAGGTTGCATGTAAGAATGTATTGATGCTGATGAGGGTTAGAGGTGGTTGCCCGGTGAATAAAAGCTGGGAGGTGGTCACTAATGGTGTCAGCTATAGTGCCAGAATTGGTGATTTTGTTAGGATGGGTGACTAAGATTCAGTCAAGAATGGATCCTGGGGGATTTGTTTTGTTGGGTCTGGTGATGGAGGGGATTACTTGAGTAAAATTATAGAGGTTAATGGATAGGAAAGGTAAGGGGCTGTTGATTTTATTCCAGTCGATGTTTATATCACCTAGTATGTAGGTTTCATAGTGTATTTCTGTTGAGGCCCATAGGAGTATATCTTCAAGGATAGTGGTGTTACTGGGTGAGATGTATAAGGCAATGACGCAGATGCGTTTTTATTTATTTTTAGTAGACCGGCTGTTAATTCTTTGTTGGGGAATTGAGGAATAGGATTTGGAAGGGGAATTAAGGTGAGAAAATTAGGGTATATTAAAGCTGTGCCACCACCTTTTCTATTTAAGCGGTCACGTTTAAGAGTGTGAAATCCAGGGGGTAGAATTTCAGAATCAGAGATGTGGGGTTTGAGCCAGGTTTCAGAGATGGCTATGATGTCGGGTTGGTTGTGGCTTAGCCATGCTTGGAATTGGTGTATTTTATTATTGAGACTCTAGGCATTAATTGTGAAGTATTTAAGAGTATTGTAGGGGGAAGGAGGAGAAGAGGGAGGAGGAGGGTTGTTGTTGATTATGGGTGGCTGAGGTCCAGGGTTGGGATGGATGTCTCCTGCTAAAAACAGGTTGCTGAAAGAAGTAATTTTTGCAAGTTTGGATTTGTGTTTTAAGAATATATGTATAGAGAGAGAAAGAAAAACAATAAAGGCCCAAGCACTCGCATATAATATGCTTTATGTTGCACTTAAATCTTCAAAACAAAAACATACTCTAAGTAATGGTATTGATGCAGTGCCAAAAGTGTATTCAAAACATAACTCAGACTCATCTGCACCTGAATTTGAGCAACCTTTTTCTTCCACAAATGTCTTTCTTCAGACCTAGTCACAAAGTCAGCATTTAATAAGGCGTGTAGTAAAGCAGTGTAGTGTAGTACATCTCAGAGTGCCTGTTGAGGGTGGTCTGTTGGGGTGTTGCTGTAATAAGTATTCTCCATGTTTCATGGAAATAGCAGTCAAGGACCCAAAGTTACTAACCAAAGAAAGCTGTTCAGGCACAGAATCAACCTGTTTGAATAAGAACCAGTCACAAAACAATGGGATGAGTTTAGAGCTGGTGGGTTTGCCTAAATCCATACCTAACCAATGAAGTCCAAGGATTTGTTGCATCTCTTATAGTTGTTGATATCATTCATAATTTCTGGATTTTTCTTGGTCTCCAGTGGGTTCTTTAGCAGCCTTTTATTCTTTGTTTATTTAGTAGCTTGTGGATGCTAAGATCTTCACTTTCGAATTCTAAGAGATAGGCTGTTTTGCTTCGTTTTGATTGAGTGCTTCCAAGGGACTGCAGCAATTTGTTATGTTTACGTTTTTGTTTGATTGACAGGTCCTTCTTTAGTCTGACATTTTATATTTGGACAGTGGTAGTGGGATTTTCATTGTTAGTTTTGAGATAACACTTGAACCTTTATTGGAAGGCTGTTTTTACTCTACTGCTCTATTTTTTATCAGAGTCAGACCTGTTGTGGTAGAGCAGAAAATGTGTGAAGTTAGTGTGCATCATCAGATGTTTCTGGATTAAAAGTAGTGGGTCATTTTTAATTTTTACCCTTCTAACTATCCAGAGTGATTCTTCTTTTTTTAATTTAGATAGAGAACTGAAACATTGGTTGTATTCCTTGTTCTAAGGCTAAAAGTAATGTTTTTATATGACCAGATAACATTCTAGGCTGTTTTCTCATCAGTGCCAGGTATGTACTGTCTGTGCCACTACTTAAACTGTTCATCCTCAGCCTATCCACAGGTTTGTCACTGATGCCTAGAGAACAGCCATTGTGACTTTGGTACACAAGGATGGCCTCACTATAGACCCAGGTAATTACAGACCTATCAGCCTTACCAGTAAACCCATGTAACATATCATAGCAGAACTCCTTTAGGCAGATGGGAGACTTAATTGATCTAGATTGCACTTAGTCTGGTTTTGTGAAGGGCAGAACCTGTCTCCTGAACCTAGTAACCTTCTTTAAAAAGGTTGCAGAGGCTGTGGACAGTGGTGACTCTGTGTACACTGCTTATCTTGACCAGGCCAATACTTTTGACACTATCGCCCATGCTGGTATTATTGAAAAGTTATACAAGCTTAATATAAACTCCTACATGTTCACTAGATTGCAGACTAGCTTTACAGCAGTTACCAAATAGTGAACATTACTGGTACCATCTCTAAACATAAAATTATAACTAGTGGGGTTCAGCAGGAATCAGTGCTGAACACTTTCCTGTTTGATGTTTATTTTGTAGACACCTAAACCAGTATGCTTGAAGTGTCATTGACCAAGTGTGCCAATGACTGCAAGCTGGGCACTGTTACCACTCATTCACTGATACTGAACTGCTCCAAAAATGGCTGGAATACCCTTGTACCTGGTGTACTGAACAGTTTCAAGCTAAATGCAAAAAAAGTACAGATACGTATCTTTCAGCAAAAAAAAAAAAAAAAAAAAAAAAAAAAAGAATTCTTGCATCATATGTTATAAGTGATATTCCCCTTCAGACAAATACAGGGAAGAGACACGACAACTTGTATGAACAAACAACTCTCTCTCTCTCTCTCTCTATCCCTCATTCGGTCTTCTTTTTTCCATCATATTTAGGAAATCCTTCTGTCGGTCCATTAGTTTCCAAGGAAATATCATCCAAAAGAAATTATCTTACCTCTGTATTCTTCCCTTATCAAACCCATCAATGAATATAGTTCCCCTTTTAATATGTACAAATCCAAACATATTGCTCAGTTGGAAAGGCCCATTGATTTTTAACCATGTAAATTAAAGACCTTAAGTCTTTCAAATATCCTGCTATATTAACACAAACTCTCCATGTACTCAGCAGTCTGCTGTGTGCTGTGAGATGACCTGTGTCTCGCATTTTGAGCAGTGGAAGACCCAGTCGTGGAGGGGGTCAGAAGTAAGCCAAAGCTGGTCTGTGCTGTGTTCCAACATTTTCCTAAATGGATAGGGAAGAGAAAATAATACATTTATCTTGATTGAAAACTTGGTTAGCCATCTGAACCCCAACTCTAGTTGAAATAGAACTATTACCACTTGGGAAAAGGGCTAAGGGGAAAAATATAAATGTGCTCAGTTATATGCCTGCAAAATGACACCTACGGAAATCCACTGATCATCTGATGTTATGATAGCAAAGGATAAAGTGCCAATTAAATTTACACCACCAGCCAGCCAACCAGACCTAGTCATTACATTGTCAAAGTATAACAAATTAAAAATTAATAAATTCAAAAGGGGAGGAATGGCAAAAATACCTCTGTTTTCTACAACTACTGTGATGTCCTCTACATTTTCTAAAGAAATGAAGGAACTTGGGGACTCTTATGTAAAAGCAGACTAATAGGAGGTAATTTGAAAAGTTTTAAAGAATTCTAAAATAATAAAAAAGATCAAAAGCAAACACAGGGGCTTCCCACAGATAATGGGTGGAGCTGTGAGGGAGGGGCTAAACAAATTGCTGTAAACACATGCCAGCTCCAGTGGCAAACTATCATATCTGCTTCATTTGTTCTTATCCAAAAATATAATATGTGGGGAGAACCTGTAGCTGAAACTGTTCATAATGTTAAATGGCACAACCAATCAAACTACAAGTTCAGACAATTAAGAGTGAATTGGACCCCTGGAACAGGATTCTCCATGAGCAAATGAGAAACTATAATAGTAAAAACACAACCAGATATCACAAAGCAAAAGTGGATAACTACACATGAAAACAGGTATTGGTGACACTTAAGAAGTCCATGACTCAGCAGTAGTACAGAAAAGTATAGGTCCATAGGTAAGTACTAGCCATGCAGTCCCAGAGTTCGTTGAGGAGCCCAGTCCAGATTCTGAATTGTCCCAATACACTGTCTAGTTAAGTGACTTGCTCAAGACCAGACATCAGGCAAATAAAGGCTGCGGGACTCCAACCCTATACCAGAGGAAGTAGATCTTTAACAGTTCATAGCCTTAATCCTCTGTGCTAACTGCCAGTACATTGGAACATATGAAAAGTACTATGCCAGCAGTCACAGGAACCAGAAGAGGCCTAACCATATGCACCTTTAAGTGTATATATACACCTTTAAGACACACTATACCCACCATGGTAAAATGTATCTATGTTCACAAAGCATTTGATTTGTCTGTGTGTCATTGGAGATAGACAACCTTTATGCTTTTTCTTTTCCAAGAAAGTGCTTTGTGGTATTTATGGTATTTTTAGTTTGCTCCTTCAGCTCCACTTCATTTACCCCTCATGATTAATTAAGTTCTTCTGTTTTGTTTAGACAATATTAGTCTACATAACTAAATCACCTGGAGCCACTTTTTACACCATTGAGTGGCTAGTTCTGTCATAGTACTCAGTCTGTGATCCATGTTTCCCTTTCTAGAGGATATTGTGCACCAGAATTGATACACAAAGCCTTTAGTCTACACAACCCTTCCCCTAACAAGCACCATCTAGAGTAGTGCTGCTGCCCACAACTCCATTCTTAGGTGAGTTTGAGTTGGAACATCTAATATGTTTTTTTGGGAGGGACCCCACAGAGAAACATGGAGAAAATGCAAACTTCACTCGGTTACTGGGCAGAGGTCAGGATGAACCTTGTACCTTATGTATGGGAGATGAAGACCTTAACAATTTTGCCAGCAGGACCTAGTAAATAAAGCAGGATAACATGAGCTGTTGATAACAGGGGACCTGTGGCACATATTGAGACAGACAGACAGAGCAGTATATGAGGACTGCCTGACTCCACATGGCTGGGGCAACAGGGATAAAGAAGGAGAAACCATTCTAGATATCTGTTTGTGGCATAATGGTGACCAACAGATATTTTAGCACATTCACAAGATAACATACAAGAATGGCCAACAGGCAACTCAGGTATACTTTCTCCTAGTAAGAAGTAGGGGTTAGGGTAGAATCAGCAATTGCAAAGTCATCCCCAGTGAAACAGTCAACCCATGCATAAATCACAAGAGAGCAATTGTATTAGCATCAGAGGCACTCTACCAGCTTCTGGAAAGTGACTCAGTAGATGACACAAATAAGCTATATTAGGTTGCAAGGCAAAGACAGAAAGATAATGAATACAGCCATCAAAAACCCTTCAAAAGGGATGCCAGCAACAAAGTGCTCACCAGTCTGCTGGACAGCAGAGGAAGATGGAGAGAGTACTCCCAGCATCTTCTGATTGAAGAAAAGCCCATAGATGCTGTATTGCCAGAGACACATCCATGAAGAAAGAGGAGGAGGAGCCCACACTAGAAGAAGTAAGAACAACACTAAGGAAAATGAAGTCATGGAAGGCAGCAGGCTCAGATGAGGTCACAGCAGATATATCAAGACATTGGGTGACACAGGGGAGAAATGACTCCAGTGGGTACACATTGCAGTATGGATAGAAAGGTGTTACCCAGATCACTGGCAAATAAGCATTCTAGTGTCACTGTGTAGAAAAATAAATGGGACATTCATGACTGCGGGAGCTGTGGAGGTATTAAAGTCCTGTCACACTGCAAGGAAGTTACATAGAGGGTGACTGATAAGTGAAAATGCAGACTAGTAGAATGTAAGATGGGAGATGAGCAGTTCGGATTCAGATCAGGATGCAGCATAACTGACCCAATATTTGCAGTAGGACAGATAGTTGAGAAGAAACTATAAATGAGGAAAGTCCAACTGGGCATTCCTGGACTTGGAGAAAACATATGACAAGATCCCAAGAAAGCTGATTTGGGCAGTCCTGTGATGGTTAAAAGTCCCAGAAACATTGATAGAAGTAGTGCATGCTATGTTCAAGAACCCAGTGACTCAAACATGAACAGCAGTCAGTCTCACAGAGGGGCGTCCGGTGGGAGTGGGTATGCATCAGGGTTCAGCTCTGAATTCATTGCTGTTCATACTGGTGATGAACTGCTTTAGCAGGATGAGACAGAAGAAAAAGCTGCTGTATGCAGATGATGTGGCATTACAAGCAGACTCTGAGGAAGAAAGCAAATGATAGGGGAATGGAATTCAAAACTGAAAATACATGGGAAGAAAATGAGTGCAGGTAAGACAGTTGTAATGTCAGCAAATGGGGGAAATCAGAAGAAGCTGATAACTGAGAAAGAAAGGAAAATAGTGGAACAGGTTACCAGCTGCAAGCATCTGAGAGGGGCTGGATGAGGAGAAGGGAAGTCTGAATGAGGACATCCCCAGACTCTGGAATGGACGGCCCATACATGTCAAGCAGAGTGCCTCCTTGGCCCTCTTCAAATGGAACCTTGACGACTGGATGGGAGATAGGAAATTCACCCTGGGATCACGTCAGTTACCTTGCTAGACAGGGGTCCAGGGAAGTAAATATTGTGGGAAGAAATATCCAAGGAATTGTTATGGCTAGGCTTGTATAGGCACTAGGGCCGATAGCCTAGTACCAGCCTATGAAAGCTAAAATCAGGGGTGCTGCAGCTAGCTGGCATTGATTGTCAGGTGTAGTGTATGACAGACAGAAGAAGATGAAAAGTAAGGTGTACAAAACAGTTGTACAATCAGTACTACTGTATGGTACAGAAGCCTGGGCAGTAAAGGTAGAGCTGTTGAGGAAGCTAGAGGTAATCAAGATGAAGTGCCTGAGGCAGGTGGCAAGATGTACACTGTGAGACAGACGAAGAAATGAGGACTTCATAGAAGTCAAAGTAGCTCCAATTACAGAGGAGGTCAGAAAATAGATTACAGTGCTTCGGGCACATGTGCAGGAAAGAGGAAAACAATCTGGTGAAGAAGATTTGGGACAGACAAGGAGAAGGCAAGAGGAAACAAGGGCATCCAGCAGAGAGGTGGATGTATTGTGTGAGAGAAGACCTGTAACAGTCAGGCATAAGTGTCAAGGAAGGTAGGAGAGTGTCATTGAGTTGAGAGAAAGATGGTGACGGTTGACCACATGTATAAACATTGGGAAAAAGGGATTGATGATGATGATGATGTTTCATATAGATTATGTTCTGTTCAGGTAACCCTTCACTCTCCCTGTCCTTTTCTTGTAGTTCATCCAGTCTTATTTCTGCACCTGTCTTATCAGATTACAGCTCTTAAAGAGTTTTACTAAGATTACTTATTGCGGTAATTATTAGAACAATTAGTTCAGTTTGCAAAGCTTTGTTCCCCATCAAACAAATAAACTCAGTACCACTAGCTTCCATGCTGATAACCTAGGGACTTTCTTAGTTTAGATTCAGAAAAGCCCATTGACTCTAAATGTCTTCATTCTTTTCTTGATTTATACTTTGACCATTTTGTTAATTTCTGAGGCTTAAGAACCTTAATTGGAACAGTACCTTTGAGTCTGTGGTTCCTCCTTGAAAGTTAGACATATTTTTATCTAACTCTCTGTCTATCTATATAAATATATATATATATATATATATATATATATATGTGTGTGTGTGTATGGGTCCCCTTCATATGATCGAACTTTCAAAAGTTCAACTTTCATATGGCAGAGACCATATGATCGAACTTTTGAAAGTTCGAACATTCTTAATGGAGATTTCTATACAGCACAGAACGGGAAGATTTCCCTTTTCCGCACTGTAATGCGATCTTGGAGTTGGTATATATATAAATAGCAGGGGGTGTGATGGGTGCAACCCCTCATGTGGGGGATGCAGGAAGGCTTGCCTCCCTGCTAAAACCGTTCAGGTAATTTTTTTTTAACTTTTTTATTAGATTTTCGAACTTTCAAAAGTTCGATCATATAGTTTTGGCCATATGAAAGTCGAACTTTTGAAAGTTTGATCATCTGAAGTAGACCCATATATATATATATATATATATATATATATATATATATATATATATATATATATATATATATATATATATATATATATCTATAGTTATATATTTATATGTATGTATATGTGTATATATATATATATATATATATATATGGATCCTTATCAGTTGATCAAGTTTTCAGAAACTCAAAATTCGTATCAGTGTGACAATATGATCGAATTTCTGAAAACTTGAAACTATTGAATGGAGATTGCCGTACAGTGAGGATCAGGAAATTTACAGATGTTATGTGGTCCAATCTCGCTTACATTCTTACTCATGGGTTCGGAGCCAAACATCGGCTCCAACTCGGCCAACTTATTTTTCTAGCATGAAGTCTCTAATTGGCTGGGCTAACCTGGTATCCCATGTTGCACCGCTCCATAGCCTCAGATCTCATTTGCTGATCGTGTAGCTAGGACGTGGTCTTGATTGGCTGTGGCTAAGTAGCTTTAAAGCTTCTTTTTTCTCACTGAATATTGTGTTTTTTCCTTACAAAAGCTATTTTAATAGCTAATTGCTCTTGTTGTTTAGCATGTGTTGTGGTGTGAGTGATTTGTTTTGTGGTATCCCTCTGTTCCTATGGGCTAGGCCCGTTTAAATTAAAGGACCTAGTCCTCCCTCCGTTGTATAGTTTTGTCCTAATTTCCTGTGTAAAAAAGCGTTTTTTTTCCTCACTTCTGTGTGTGTGTGCGTTAGTCATGTCAAGAATCGTTTAAGTTAGAGATTCTTGTCAGTAGTTGTTAGCGGTAGTTTCCCGCCTTAACCGTTGTTGGACTAGGGTCCTATTGTTTGTTGTGTTGTGTTGTGTGCAGTGGTCATTGATATGTCAAAGGATCAAAAGGAACATAAACCCTCTGGGTTTAAGAAATGCTCTAAATGCAGCTACAAGATGTCCATAACAGATGGACATTCCGTTTGTGTATACTGCCTGGGGGCTATACATTTACAAGAGTCCTGTAGCTTTTGTTACGCCTTCAGTCCGAGGGTACTACAGGAAAGAAAAAATAAACTTATACTGAAGGGTCTTCTAAAGCCTTCCTTTAAGGAGTCCTTGGACTCTTCCTCTGGTTCACAAACAAAAGCCAAGACTTCTAAGGCTAAGAAGAGATCTCCGGCTCCATCTGTTTCATCGGAGCCACCGGAGAAGACTACCAAATTGGATTCTACCTCCTTGGCTCCCTTGTCCTCGGGGCCGCAGGAGGTAGCTGTGGTTCTTGAATCAGCCTCGGCTCCAATTCTGTTAGAGCCCATTCGGAGCCGGTCTCCTAGTGTTAGACATGGTTCTCCAGATAGGAGATCACAGTCACCTTCTCTCTCCTCCAAATCCTCCAGACTCTCTGATTTGGATGTGGATAGGGTGGTCCAGAGACTCCTGCAATTGCCTGTGTTGGCAAAATTATTTTCGGCTCCGACCCAGTCGGCTGCGGAGCCAGTCCCGATGAGTGCACCGATGTTTCCTCCTCCGAGCACCTCCTTGTCTTCGGAGCCGGAGTGTTCTGCTCTGGGTGATGTTCTGCCAGCTCCGATACCTCTTCAGGCTTTATCGGTGCCGACGTCGGCTCCAACCATGTCGGCTCCGTCCTCTGGTTTCGGAACTCGGGTTTCCTCTGTCGGGCCCGAGGGGGATACTTCGGGACTTTTGTCGGTTCTGAGCCTCCCTCTTGGTGCTTCGGCTCGGGGAACTTTGACTCCGGTCGTGGCCTCGGAGGTCGGTCGGTCCTCGGATTTGGGGGGACCCGCCTTCGAGGCCATGAGGAGCGCACTGGCCAGATCTTCAGTGACATCACCCGGATCGGTCATTCCATCCCCTTCCACACCGGCAAGAGCCTCTGATGTCCCCCTGTCGGTTGACGGCGAAGCCCCAAGGTCTGGGGATACCCCCATGAGCGGTCCCCAACTTTCTGAGGGCCCCTCGGAGTCTGTGCCTGAGGAGCCTCCAAGAAAGAAGTTGTGCAAGAGGAAGCACATAGACTCCCAAGACGAGTCTCTCACTTCTGATACCGACCTCGAAAAGTCAGAGGGGTCCCCCAAGTCGTCCTCCGATGACGTCTTTTTCTCTGACATCCTGGAGATTTTGAGGCAGAGAGGCAGCTGGTCGTCCAGAACCCCCTCTGAGGAGGAGTCGGTATTCCTCAAGGCCTTTGGGGCTCAACTCTCCACCTCCTGGGTGTCTCTACCCTTCGATGAGCTACTAGATTTGATCTGTCGAAGGGCGTGGGAGACTCCTGACTCAGTGGAACCGGTACCCAGACGCCCTAATAATTTTCTTTCAGCTCCCCCTGGGAAAGAGTTCCTGTCCAAAGGGGTTTCTGTGGATGCCATGGTGGTGGCGGCGGCCACTCAGCAGGAAGTAGCCGAGTCTTCTTCCTCCGTCCATCCTCCTAACAAGGAGTCCAGGAGTATGGATCGGTACGGGAAGTGTACCCTCTCTTCAGCGACCTTCACCTTTCGGTCTCTGAATTATCTTTGTCATTTTACTCGGCTCCAGAGAGATCTCCTTAAAGAGTTAGGAGATACTCTAATGGGTAACGTACCTGAGGCGTTAACGCAGACGGTTAACGCCCAGTTGTCTACTCTTGGCTCGATTGTCAACTCGTCCATGAGGCTCATATCTTATGCAGCCAAAGGGGCGAGCAGGGCAGCTAGCTCAGGTGTAGCCCTCAGGTGGCAAGCCTGGATGCGCCTGTGTCATTTCGCGGAGGCCTTCAAGTCTTCCTTCACTGATGCCCCCTTTGATGGGTCCTCACTCTTTGGGACCAAAGTGAAAGACACCCTCACCAGATGCGAGCAAGAGGGAAAGACCCTGTCTGCCGTAGGGGTCCATTTTTCCCTTCCATCTAGGCCTTACCCCAAGGCTCAGAGGGGAGGAAAAATGTGGTTCAAAAAGTCACAGAAGTCTTTCCCTGCCGCTCAAGGTGAGTCCCTCTCCAGAGGCAGAGGAGGGGGTGGCTATTCTGGGAGACGCCGCCCTAGGGGCAGAGGAGGCTCTCGCAATTCGGGAGACTGTGATTCCTTTCGCGGGCCTTCCTATCATCGTCCCTGATGTCTTGCCCGACTGTGCTATTCCGGAGCCAGTCGGGGGCCGCATTTCGTTGTACCTGGAAGCCTGGGCAAGTATCACTCAGGATCGATGGGTGCTTCGTATAGTTACTGGAGGTTATTCCATCCCCTTGTTATCAGACCCCCCCTCCAGCCAAGAGAATCCCAGATGTTCCACCCAGTCAAAGGGATCACGCAACACTAGAAATTTCAAAGTTGCTGGACAAAGGAGTCATCCAACCTGTCCCCTCAGACCAGATCGGATTAGGGACTTACTCAAGACTCTTTTTGGTGCCGAAAAAAACAGGGGACCTGAGACCCATCTTGGATCTCAGCCGACTGAATCGCTACGTTCTAAAGTCCAAGTTCCGAATGGTCACCCTTCAGTCTATTTTTCCGTTACTGGGAAAAGAAGTATGGATGTGCTCCATCGACCTCAAGGATGCTTACTACCATATCAAAATGGACAGGGCATCCAGGAGTCACTTACACTTCCGGCTGGGAGCCATTTCCAGTTTTGTGCCCTGCCCTTTGGTCTCACCACAGCCCCCAGGGTGTTCACCAAGTGTTTGGCAGTGGTGACAGCTCACCTGAGACGTCAAGGATTCCAAGTGTTTCCATACCTGGACGACTGGCTCCTCACCACCCCCACCAGGCATCTTCTCATTCAGGTCAGGGAAAAGACCATTGCCCTTTGTCATCAACTAGGAATTACCTTGAACTGGGGAAAGTCTGCCTTGCTGCCCTCACAGTGTGTCACATTTATAGGCGCAGAGCTAGACACCGTTCATATGCGGGCGTTCCTGCCCCAAGAAAGGATAGAGGTGTTGCAGGGTCAGGTTCGCGTGTTGTTACCCCTCAAGAAGGTTCAGGCCAGATGGGTTCTGCAGCTCCTGGGATCCATAGTAGCCACCATTATGTTAGTGCCTCTAGCCAGATTACACATGAGGCTTCTGCAGTGGCTCCTCTCTGCCCAATGGTCCTTTCAGAAACTTCCCTGTCCCATTTGATCCTACTCACCGATCGGTGCAAACAGGACCTCTGTTGGTGGCTCCGCCAACTTGAACAAAGGGAATCCATTTATTCCTATGCCACCAGTTGCCACGGTGACCACGGATGCCTCCCAGATTGGGGGGGAGGCATTATCTTGGCAGGACGGTCCAAGGCACCTGGCAAGATCATGAGGTACATCTGCACATCAATGTTCTAGAGATGGGAGCGGTGTTACTGACGTTGCAAGCACTGCAGAGCTCTCTCCCCCTAGGAACGATTGCGATTCACTCGGACAACATGTCCGTGGTGTGGTACCTGAACAAGCAAGGGGGAACCAGATCTTACCCCCTATGCAGAGAGGCCATGCGAGTGTGGCAGTGGGCAGTGTCTTCCCGACGGTTCCTAGTGGCAACGCACATTCCGGGGAAGGCCAATGTGATAGCAGACAGGCTAAGCAGATCTAGTCTGATGCCTTACGAGTGGTCCCTGAACCGCCGAGTTGCGGAACAGATTTTCAACAGGTGGGGTCAGCCTTGCTGCGACCTTTTTGCCAATCCCCACAATGCCAAGTGCAGCAACTACTTCACTCTGATCCCCCCACAGGGTGAGTCACCCAGGGATGCTCTAGTCCACGATTGGCCTCCCGGTCTGCTCTATGCTTTCCCTCCGTTTCCTCTGCTACCAAGAGTGATTCAGAAAGCCATTTCCTCGGGAAGCAAGATGATTCTAATTGCCCCACACTGGCCTCGCCAAATCTGGTTCTCCTTTCTTCATCAGTATGCAGTGGACAGTCATTGGACTCTGGACCCAGCACCAGACCTACTGACACACATGTTGGGACAGTCCCATCCCTCCCTGCGGACCCTCAGGTTGACAGCCTGGCTACTCCACTTCCATCTGTAGTCAGACTTCATCGTTTTTCACTTGAGGTAGTACACATTTTATCTTCTTCTCATAAATCCTCTACCAGGAAGATTTACTCCAGCAAGTGGAAAAGATTTTCAATTTGGGCTCAGGCCCAGGGACTGGATCCTTTCACAGCCCCCATCCCTGCTGTCTTAGATTTTTTTATCCCTACTTTTTCAGCAGGGTTCTGCTCCTGCGATCATTAAGGTCCAGCTGGCCGCTATTTCTAATTTTCATACCACTTACGAACCTTCTCTCATGGCTCATAAACTATGTAAGGCCATCTTGAGGGGTTACGTTGTTGCTACGGCCTCCTGTGTCAGAACCCATCATGCCATGGGATTTAAATTTTGTTTTACAGGCCCTGACTTCATCACCTTTCGAGCCAGCTGCCACCTGTGAATTAAAATTTCTGTCTTGGAAGACTGCATTTTTAATAGCCATCACATCAGCCAGACGGGTGTCGGAGATTCAGTCGTTGTCCATCAAATCCCCGTATTTAATCTTTCATAAGGACAGGGTTTCCTTGAGACCTAATCTGTCCTTTCTTCTGAAAGTAACCTCTGCCGTTAATCTCAATCAGTCTATTGAACTGCCAGTTTTCTTTCCTCAATTTTCCAACAAGGCAGAGTTTGAGTTTCATCAGTTGGATGTACACAGGCAACTTCGATTTTACTTACACAGGAGAAAACAACTTCGTAAGTCTGACCAACTGTTTGTGTCCTTTTCAGAAAATAGTACAGGTTCCCCTATTTCTAAGATTACAATTTCCAGATGGATTTCTGATTGCATCTCCTATGTCTATTCGTCAGCAGGCAGAAATTTACCGTTCCCCGTCAAGGCTCACTCCACCAGGGCTGTTTCCGCTTCAGTAGCTTATCATTCCAGGCTATCTTTGGATGAAATTTGTGCTGCGGCCACGTGGGCTTCTCCCCACACCTTCATTACTCATTACAAATTAGACGTGGCTTCTAGGGGCCGGGCTTCCTTTGGTTCCACTGTTCTCAGGAGCATCTTCCATTCAGCCTCCCAGGATAGAGGTGCTGGGGGGCGCTGTCCCGTGAGTAAGAATGTAGGCGAGATTAGACCACATAACATCTAGAAGTTATGTACTCACCATAACGTTCGATGTATGTGGTCTATCTCGCCTCACATTCTTACGTTCCC
>NC_056739.1:607904190-608069190 GCF_019279795.1 Protopterus annectens
AAGGGTTGAGGTGTTGGAAATTTCCTAATGGACTGTTCGCAGACTCCCCCCTTACATAAAGAGCTGTTAAGTCTGTTTGATAAGCACAGATTTGAGTTACTAGAAGTGCTTATCAAGCATAACCATAATGCTATAGATGGCCTTATTGTTGAAGCCAACCGTCTTAATGACTTGGTTACTAAGGATTTATTGTTCGAGCACAATTCAAGTCAGTACAGTAACATTTTTGTGCAAATAGACAGAGACATTTCTTTTTTGCACAAAAGGAAGGGAAATAAAATTATCTGTGATAAGAACGATTACCTAAAAGGAAACGTTTATCCTAAACCCTCTGTTTCAGGAGGTGGGGACATGGATATGCAAGCTAATTCAGCCTCTCAAAAAACAGACCAGTGAGAAGATCCAAGAGACTCGCAAACAGAACCAATCAGCAAATGAATTCACCAGGAAGGAAGGCGGTACAACAAGTGAGGAATGGCAGGCGCCAGAGGAAGGGCAGGAGTTTTTGCAAACAGAACAAGACTTAGAATTTATTTTTCCTCTGATAATGATGGTGGACCTGCAGATTACAACAGGCTCATTCCTTCTGATGGTCTGCAGATGATTTTAACTTTAAAGGTGACTTTTCAATATACAATTTTACCAATAATGTCTATGAAATATAACTTACTGATTTATTTTGTAAAGGTTTGTCCTTTGTTCCAACGAACTATGTAAAGATAGAAAGACTGTTGTTGGATTTTAAATGATATCTTAGAAAGTTAAATTTTAAACTAATATTTGATGGGGTTTCTGAAAAATGCTTGTTTGGATAGCATTCATAAAAGTAGTACTTTCAACCCAATGCTATCCCTTCCCTTGTTGCTTTTTGAAAAACTAGTGGAGTTTGAACTAAGAGCTCTGGTTTCTGGTGCAGCAGAGGAATAGTACAAACATAATCTTAATGATGCTGAATTTGATTTACTAACAAAACTGGCAATGAATAAGAACTATGACACCAGAGAAGCGTAGGGGGGTAGTTATTATAACTTAGGAAGACTATGTCATTTGGACGCATTGTTATGTGTTTAATAGTGAGCTCTGTGAGGAAACATCTTTAAGTTTAATACAATTGTCCTATAAAAGGATTGATTATATTATTAAGGTCTTATTTGATCTGGGGCAGATTAGTAGCATGCTGTATGATTTCTTCTACATGCCTTCTATATTTGGCATACCGAAAATTCTCAAGAGCATTTTTGACACCCCCTATGAGACCAATAGTCAACGCCAGTTGTTCTAAAACTCATTCGCTGGCATAATATATTTGACATTAAATTGAAAGAGAGGGTCAACAGTATCTCATACTTGTGCAGCGATTCTTGGGATTTTCTGTTAAAAATTAGGATACTCACTTATTCAGACAAGTTGGTGTTTTTAACAGTAGATGTTGTAGAACTATTTAATGTTACCCCTCATGATGTGGGTTTAGCTTGGTTCAATGATTTTTTAAGTGAAGCTAATTGTTTCAGTCAAGATGAAATGTACACACTGAACACATGTATGGAACTGGTACTGAAGAGCAATTTTGTTTTTCTAGAGGGGCAGTACTTCCAACAGGCTAAAGGTGTAGCTGTGGGGGCCGCTTGTGCCCCCATTTTTGCTAACATAATTTTAATACAATGGGAAAATAATGTTTTGTTTAACAAATTTGAGACAGTCCCATGGGGAATGTATACCCTATACCTTGATGATATTTTTTTGCATGGGAGGGTGACATATCGGATATAGTTTCTTTCGTGGAATATTTGAATTCCACTACGCCTTTTCTGAGGTTTACCTATAATTTCAATCTCCCTGTCTCAATTAATTACTTAGATGTTACTTTATTTAAGAACAAGGAGAAACTGAGTATCGAGAGTACCATATACAGGAAACCAATGTATAGCAATAGCCTGTTACACTATGAAAGTAACCGTCCCAACTTTCAAAAAAGGGGAATCATCAGGGGCCAATATATTCGGTTTACCAGGATGATTTCAGATAATAAGCTTTTTGATAAAGTGAAGTGTTGGCAAACATGTTTAGTACTAGGGGTTATCCTCCTCAGCTTATTAGTTCTGTTTGTACAGACAAAAGGGGTAGAAGACAGACTGGTAATATTGTACCACTCATCAGATCTAATATTGGGTCTGTTAATGAACTCTTTAAACATACGAACCCATTGAGCAGTGATTTCTCCACATGTTTTGTAATGCAGTATTATGCAGAAGATAAAGCTCTCAGGAATATTCTTAATAAGAATTGGTAATTTTTTTCCCGATTTAATGGGGTCTCGTCTAAGGTGGGGGACAGACCAGTTATTGTGTACAAAAAAGGTAGAACTATAAAAAATTATTTGGCGCCCCATGTTACAAATCTGGCTTTGTATCTTAACAAGAAGTTTGGTACTAGGAAGTGTGTTTTTTGTACCCAAAGTAAATTTATTTTGATTATGGATTACATCCACATTAATGGACACTTTCTAAAATCCACTTTTTTCTGTAACTGTAATACCAAGGAAGTTGTTTATTTGGTCCTGTGTCAAAAATGAACCAGTTTCTATGTAGGGAAAACTATTAGAAAGTTAAGGGAGCGAATATATGAGCACTCCCGTAATATTAGAAAAAACAGGACTACTAATTCTTTAGCCAAGCACGTCCACAATAATCCATCTCATTACTTTTTATTTTTTTGGCTGGATTGTGTTTTAAGGAACCCTAGGGGAGGTCCATGGGAGGATTTACTGGAGCAATGTGAGTTACTTTGGCAATAGAGGCTAAATGCTAGATTTCCCCTGTGCTCAATGAACAAACTTCTATAGGCAGTGTGTTAAAACTGAAATCTTATCAAGTTTAATTGCGTTTTGCGGAAAAACAATAATTATAATATTTGAAATTATTATTATTTTTTGTGTAATAACATGATTTTATGTGTTTTACTTCATTTTGTGTCCTATTTGACTGGGTGTGTGGGGTCATGTGGATTTTTTATGAGAGGATTTAAACTTGTGTGTGTGATTCTTTGTGTATACTCTGATGAAGTCTGGTTACAGGTCAGACGAAAGCACTCCATATTGGAATAAAACTTTGTATGGAAAGCTGTGGTCCTTCATTGCTTTTCTGTGGTTCCTGGAGTGTATTTTGACTATTTTGTCATTTTGGTTCCTGAAAAGAACATCTGGCCTAAAACTAACATGTGTAGCTGTCTATCAGCAGCTGGTTGTCCATCCCAGAGCACTGTGCTCAACTTCCTTCTATTTAGTCTTTCCTTGAGACATTTTCTTTTCTTTCCACACTTCTATAACTTTGCTTTCTAGTAATTTCTGGTTTAACTGTTGAAGTCAGTGTGTGTCACATCCTCTGTGCTTGATCGTCTAGCCTAGTGTCACTACTCATACAAATATATGAGATTAGATTGGCAGTATTCTTAAACCTCAGTGCTAGTGGCAGAACAGGTAGTACATTTGGCTTCATTGCAAAAGCCTGAGGGTTATATTCCCACACTGGGTAGATAGATTGCTGACACTGCAGTACAGTCCAGTCCTTTGGATGAGGTGTTAAACTGAGGTCCCATTTGCATAAGTTGGTGGCAGCTTAGTTGGATGTAAAAGATCCCATGGCAACTATCAAAAAGAGCATGGGAAATTCCCTGATACTGTGGTCAAATTTCCCCTGGTAGTATAAATACCTCCTCGGGTCTCCACTGAAAACACTCTACTAGCATAGTGGGACTAACCCAGTCAACAAAGGATAAATAAATAAAGTGAAACTATGCTGGGGTTTTTCCTGGAGGCTACTGATGTGCAGTTACCCAGATCTGTTCTTGTTTTCATCATGTGGAGTTAAACCACCATGTCCTCCTTCCAGTCCTCTGACACCAGTCCATTTCTGAGCTACTGATTAGAGTTCCATCAGAGCGTTTGACAGACATTCTGCCTTATTGTTTGTACTCAAGGATTATGCCTTGTCTTCCAGCAATCCAGCAACACTCCTTTGCTGCTGCCATCCCGTTAATATTCCTCCCTACTCATTTTCCTTTTCATTTTCATTTTCCGCTTTTTCCTTCTGCCTGTTACATCTCCCTAGCTGTTTTGTTAGTGTGTACTATTGCATATTATTTTTTTAGAGGTGATTATATGTTTGATTGAGTCATGGAGGAGTGCAGTCCCACACCCAGTTCTCTTCCAATTTTAGTGCAAAAAGTGATAATTAGGGGTGTCCAATTGCTGTTTAGGATTATATGATTAATGATCAGCTTCCTGTGCCAGGTCTACAGGGTGTGAATCTCCACCTTAAATTGCCTACTGTGTGACCTTGAACAAGTCACCTAACCAGACACTGCTTTGTGTTATTTGAAAACTTCAGCTACCTCCTCAGTGGTCTTCTGGACTGCATGCCTAGTAACTGTCTATAAACCTAACTAACTGTGAACCTATACAACTGGAGACCATCAGTGATATTGCTATGTGTGAGACCTCGGGAGTAACCTCTGCAAATCTGTTTAATTTGCTCAGTAAGACACAGCTTTCAGTCCTGCCTGCGTGACGTGTTCTCAACTTGGCCTGAGGGTACTCATTATGCTTGCATCTCTGTCAGTCAGACCCACCCCAAAGCCATAGTAGTCTTGCCCTGGTGTTCATATAGTCATGACTGTACTGTCTAAATGTCCCCTGTTTGCCAGATGCCCAGTGTAGTCATAGGTTCATAGGTAGGTACTAGGCTATCTGCCTGAGGGCATTTATAAGCTTAGCCAGAGTGTGTCGGCTTTCTCCGCCCCATTGATTAATTAACTGAGCCTCTGTCGAGCAGAGCCAATGAAGTGATCCCAGGCAGTACTTTCTGTTACCCATCCACTCGTCAAGGCTTCTCTTGAAGAGTGTTAATGAGGGGCTCTGCCTAATGTAGTTAGGAATTTTGTTCCAAAGCATGGGGAGTCTCTGTGACAGGAATCTATCCCTCCAGCATGTTCTATTTATTGTTGTGGCGAGGTTTAGCTCACTTGAGCGCGTGGCTCACAGTGACTTGGATTTTTTTAGGTGGAGCATGTCCATCAATTCTGAGTTGGACATGGCTTTGTAAGTCAGGCAGAGATCACCTCTGAGTAAGCGATATGCCACTGAGTACAGCTGGAGTTTTTTCATTCGGGCTGCATAGGACATATGTTTGAGGCCAGTAATCCTCTTGGTGAGGTGCTTTTGTGGTCTTTGAAGCTGTTGGAAGTGTCTTGTGAGGTACATCCCAAATGAGGCATTGTACTCTATGATGGGTCTGATGAGTGACGAGTAGAGGGGCACTATAACCTCTTTATTTCTAGATGCAAACCCCTTAGTAATTAGATGGGCCACAGAGAAGGATTTCCTAATTACTTTGGCAATATGATTGTCAAAGGAGAGATGACTATCTAACTGGGTCCCCAGATCTCTTATTACCTCTTCTGTATTAAGGGGGCTGCCGCTTATGTGGTAATTCGTGGGTGTTTTGTTTTTCCCAAACGGGATGACTATGCATTTTTTGGCATTTAGCTTGAGGCCATGACTTTGACACCAGGTGTCTGTCTCAGTAAGGCCTTTTTGGAGGATGTCCGTGTCAGCCGGAGAGTCAGTTATGGCTCCCAGTTTGCATTCATCGGCGAACTTGGTTAGCCATAGTCCTCCTGTGTTTGCCTGTACTTCTGAGAAATATATGCCAAACAGTAGGGGTCCCAGAACTGAGCCTTGCAGGACACCACTTGTGACTGGTTTAGAGTCAGACCTGGAGCCCCCTATTCTTACCGTGTGAGTTCTGTCTGTAAGCCAGTTGGAACCCATCTTGTGACGTAGGGGTTTATGTTCAGGCTGGTGAGTTTTACTATAATACCGAGTGAGGAATGGTGTTGAATGCCTTGGCGAGATCAAGGTAGGCTGTATGAACCACCTTTCCTTCATCTATGGCCTTGGTAACTGTCTCAAAGAAGTCAATAAGGTTTAGTAGGCATGATCTGCCCTTAACAAAGCTGAACTGGGTCGGGTCAAGTGTTTGGAGGTTCCCAATGTCTTTGTTAATGAGTTCCATGATGATGTGCTCCATAGCCTTGCAGACCAGGCTAGTCAGGCTTATGGGGCGATAGTTACCAGGGTCAGTTGTGGCTCCTCCTTTGTGGAGCGGAATAACCATTGCTTTGCACCATTCTATGGGCACGTAGCCTGTGGAGAGGCTGAGGTTGAACAGCGTGTTTAGGTGGGCAGTTAGTTCATTTTGTAGTTTGTGCAAGACGCAGCCTGGGACACATCTGGCCCCATTGATGCTGTGTTTTTGGCTTTTGAAAGGGCTGTTTTCACCTGTGCTTCTGTGATTTCCGGGACACTACACTTTTCCGGTATTGTTGTGGGCCGTTTTGAAGGTGAGAGGGAGGTGAAGTTTGCACTGAATCTGTCTGCCAGTATGTTGGCAATATCAGTAGGTTCAGTATATTTTGTGCTATTTTGCACGATCTCAGAGCATATCTGCGAGTTGCCACTTAGATTTTTGACATAGCTAAAGAAGGCTTTGTGGTTATCTTTCGAGTTCTTGGCTATTTTTCTTTTGAAGTTAGCCTTGGATAATTTTATAAGGGACCTTAGTTTCTTACTGATACTGATCGGGGATGTCTTTCCTTCTTGGGATTTGCTTTTTTTCTGAACTAGTTTCCTCCTTTTGTTGTATAACCTGTTTATGGCAGGGGTCCACCAGACTGGTTTCCCTCTCTTAGGGGAGTGAGTCTTGGTTTTGCTAGGGATGGCACACTCCATGCATCCTTGTAGGTGCTCATAGAGTGCAATTGTAAAGGATTCTGCATCTTGGGCAGTGTTATCCTTTAGCGTAGGGGCTGTGAAACTTACCACCTCTGACTTGAGTATTCTGAAATGCCTGTACTATGGCTTATAGATTTGACAAGGTTTTTTATATGCCTTTCCATAAGTGAGCACTTAGTGTAAGTCTATTTTTTTCCATGTTTATATTCTCTCCAGCTGACTATCAGCTGTTCTCATAGGTTGTTTCTTAACTCATTTTACCTTAAAGTCCCCAGTGTTGTCCCATGGGTCTGAAACTATACCAGTGGTGGGTATGGAAATAAAGGTGGATCAGAGAGGAGCACCTCACCTGATAGCACCATATTCATTGCTCTGCATACAGTAAGAGGGTTCTAAAAATTAAGTAGGCTGCTGAAAGAAGATAATAGATATTTAGATTTTTGAAGTCCATGAAAGTGAGGTTTGAGAAATAGGATTCTGGAACTAAAAAGTATGAGAAGAGATAACTAGACTTTTGAAACCAAATAAGGTAAGATTAGGTAGTAAAGCAAAAATGTGTAAGATTTTGTAATCATGTTTTTGAATGTAAATGTGATTAGGAGAGTTTTTTAACTAAATAGCCTGAGGTTAGGCTTTGAAACTAAAGAATATAAGATTTTGTAAGTTTTTAAAAATATGTGAAAAGGCAGTTAGGCATTTGAATTGAAAGAGACGAATTTTAGGTAAGTAGGTTTTGGAAACTGAAGAGGGTAAGACTAGATCACTAGGGATGTCCTGACTAAGACCACTGCTGTATATTCCAAACAGATGGGTTTTCATTCCTGATGACTGGCCAAGGTACCAAAGCTTAACCTTCCCTGGATCGTATGTCCAACATCTAGTCTCACCTCACAAATGTAGGGGTATTAAGGTGGACATTTGAGTAAATCCTCAAACTGTCTTACTACTAGCCCCGAATACAGGTCTCGTACCTGTCGGACTGATCTTTGCATGATCATTGGTATCGTAGCTACTAAGAAAGTGCCCCATTGGTGAGTCTTCCTTTACTTATTGCTTTGCTGTATCTAAGTCAGATGTTAGCTAAGAGGGGTAAGTGTGATTGCGGTAGGCAAATTCCCTATAAAGGCCTCCATACCCAGTGTCTATTTTGCCTTGACGTGGAACATGCTGCAGGGCTTGTTCCATTTGCCAATTTTTTTGTGTCCAACATGTTGTGATCCTGTTTATCTTCACGTAACACCTTCTTAGAGAACCAACGTCTGAAACATTTAGCCCACTCCAAGATGACGGACTCCACCTCTCCAGACGTACCTACATCTCACAATAGGCTGAGGCCAGACACTCAGTTTGCCCAGTCTGATTCTGATGAACTCACTGAGGTTGCAGAAACTTCAGCACATCCAACTCTTCTTCTGATGCTATCTACCTTGATCCTGTCAGAAGCCGGTATGGCGTTGGAGGGACATATGACTGAAGACACCTGTTCTACTGAGAAGGGGGACCCAGACTTATCATTTCAGAGGGGCTAGAAGGCATCACACAGGTTTTAATCAGGGAAGAGATTCCTGGAAAGTTAATTGAAGTACATCAGGGGTCTGAGCCACCCTGCCTGGTTCAAGTGGGTTTCACACCAAAGAAAAACTACAAAAGACTAAACGTCTCCCTTCACCTCCTCCATCTAGAGAGAAGACGTGGATGGACTTCTCACAAGGTGCTCAAGGCCATTATGACACTAAAACTGCCTTCTTTGTCTTCTCCATCACCCTTCTACGATTCAGAAAATTACTATTGATTAATTTTCCTGTGAAGAGGAAGATGCCTCTGACTGACCATTCTCTAGCTTAGTCCTCTCATATTCACTTCCCTGATCAGGTTCCTTCAGATGATGAAGAATCCATCTCTCTTGAATCCCCTATGGAAGAGGCTTCTTTTGGGGAGACTATTTTAAACATGAATTATTTTGAGTGGGAGTCTAGACAAATTTCAGAGGTCCAGAAAAGGTACTACAACCTCTTTGAAGTGGGCACTCCTGCTCCACCTGTCCCTCAATTTCTGGAGGTCTTTTGGATGCCCTCAGTCCACCTCTACAGCTCCTGGTTTGCAGCCCCTGCACCCAACAGGCCAGAAAGGTTTTACAGACCTTTAGATGAACTTAAATTCTTGTATAAGAACTCTACAGTAGACCCATCTGCAATCTCTCTCTTCTTGGGCAAACCTCCTAAATTGCTCCCTAGCGCCAATGCCCTGCTTCATAAGGATAGGAAGGAAGGAAAGTCTGTATTTCCTCAAGCCTGGCTGTCGATGCCTCTGACTATCAGACCCAGATGACCAAATATCTGTTGCCCATCCTCATTAGATTGAACAAGTTAGTGGGGAATTCACAGGGCTCAGGAGTCATAACAGTAAATCATGTCTGTTGTTAATCAGGCCGCTCATGTGGCCAGACACAGTATAAAATGTAGTTGTGATGCTGATGAGGCCTCTTCGTGAGCAGCTGCTATTGGTGCAGCCATCCGCAGGTGTGCAGGTTGTGCAACCAACCTATGCTAGAGGACTTCAAAACCAAGCTCATTGATTCTCCCTTAGACAAGAATCTTGTTTGGCCTGCAGGCAGCCAACTTATTTAAATCCTTACGGGAACAAGGCAAAACTATGAAAGACTGCAGACAGATTCTGCTTACCTCTTTATCTAGATACCAGAGAAACTACCCTGCCAAGCCCACTTATTTTGTTAGAAGGGAATCCAGACCACTTCTGAAACACAGGAAGGTATGTAAGATGAGATTCCTGTAGAAACCTCAGATCTGGGAGGACTCACTTCTCAGAAAAATGACTGTAACTATATTCTAATCCCCTCCATGGTCCTGCCCTGCCCCTCTCCAAAAGACTAGCTCAGTCGATTTCAAACTGGGAAAAGATTACCATGGACAAGCGGGTACTTTCTAACATAAAAAAGGAATTATGCCATGTTTTGGAAGGAACTCCCTCCCTTAACTCAGTCACTCCGGAGCAGCTCAGAAAATGTTGCCTGCTTACTTCCACCATAGGAACAGCAGTGCAGCCTGAGCTCATTTTCAGAAAATCCATTTGTAATACCATACAGAAAACAAATGGTCATAACTCTTTAACTATAAGACCTAAACCAAAAATGTAAATGCGAAAGTTGTTCAGCAGACACTGACCTTTCCAGCAGTGTAAACTGATAGTGTGTATCTAAGTCATTATTAAATATTTGCCAAGGAATGTTGATATTGGTCATATTTTTACCTTTTTGGAAAAACAAAGCACAATATCTTGGTGAATGTACCATGTAGACCCATACAATTTGTATTTAATTTGTTTGTATGAATGTCAGCTTTAAAATGATACCTTAACCATTACTGTATGAAGCATAATATCTCATCACCTCTAACAAACAGGGGCTACATATCAATATACAGGTTGTGTGGCTCAATGTCAGCTTGAAAATGATGCATCATTTCTGTCATCATCATGCTCCCTTCAAAGATATGGGCATAATAATGAAAAGTATTGGAAATGTATAATTTTCATAATCCTACAAGACTAAACAAACTGTGATATCTGTACATGTGTACAGCATACAGACACAGTTCTTTTACCATGTTGTAAGGAGTAATACTGTCTTCAAAATGAGGTATTACTTGGTACACTGATATGCTCCCTTGCAAATTTATTTACCAAATTATGGAAAAAAATCATAATTTCCATAACTTAAATCCTAAACAAACTTTGATATCTGTACATGTGTACAACATACAGCCACAAGTCTTTTACCATGTTGGAACCATTAATACAGTCTTCAAAATGAAGTATTACTTAGCATAGTGACATGCTCTCTTGCAAAGTTATTTACCAAAATATGAAAAAAAAATCATAATTTCCATAATGTAAGCCCTAAACAAACTGTGGTATTTGTACATGTGTACAGCACAAGGCCCCATTTCTTTTACCACGTTGTAAGGGCTAATACTGTCTTCAAAATGAGGTATTACTTAACACGTTGACATCTTTCCTTATCTAAGTAATTCACTAAAATATGAAAAAATATCATAATTTACATAACCTTAGTCCTAAAAAACTGTGATATATGTACATGTGTACAGCATACAGACACAGTTATTTTATCATGTTGTAAGGACTAACACTATCTTCGAAATGAGGTATGACTTGGCACAATTACATGCTCCCTAGCAAAGTTATTTACTGAAATATGAAAAAATATATAATTTCCATAACCTGAGTCCTAAACAATCTGTGATATCTGTACATGTGTACAACATACAGACACAGTTCTTTTAGCGTGTTGGAGCTATGAATACTGTCTTCAAAATGAGGTATTACTTAGCACATTGACATGCTGCCTTGCAAAGTTATTTACCAAAGTATGAATAAAATCATAATTTCCATTATGTAAGCCCTAAACAAACTGCGATAATTGTACATGTGTAGAACGCAAGGCCACATTTCTTTTACAGCATTGTAAGGACTAATACTGTCTTCAAAATGAGGTATTACATAGCATGTTGACATCTTTCCTTACCAATGTCATTCAGTAAAATATGAAAAAAAATATAATTGCCATAACCCTAGTCCTAAAAAATGCAAGTCTGTTACTGATGATGTTTCAGGTATTTACTGTATCACTACAACACATATATGTATATAATGTTCATTACCTTGTTTGCCTGTTGGAATCTTCACTGCTATGCACATAGGCATTATTTATTTGGTTCATTATTTGCAAAGATGATGCAGAGGTACATACCGAACGACCTGAAAACCAGCAGCTTACACACACACACACACACACACACACACGCACACGCACACGCACACGCACACACACACACACACACACACACACACACACACACACACACACACACACACACAATCAGATTAGTAGTAGACACATATTGTAAATGTACACATTCTTGGTGTAGCCAGCATAATGCTGAATGGGTACATGTAAAGAGAAAAAGCAAGGTAAGGACCGCCACTCTAGTAATGAACCCAGGACAGGCATGGAACTTCAGTGGCACTTGAGGGCATCTGATGTGTCTGATACCTGTGCTGGCTACCCACACAGACTGCTGATACTACTACAGTCTCACAACCTCCATCAGTGTCAGCAGTCTGCCTTAGTTATGCCTTTTCTCTTTACATGTGTTCATTCATCAATGGACATAAGGGATCAAGGACAGAAGTAATGTAATATTTCCTGCCCTGACCTACATCATTTACTGTACCAGAGTGAAGGGAGAGTGAAAAGGCACATCACAAAACAAAAAGAAGTACCAAGACTCTCTTTTTGAAAGTGGCCTTTCATGGAGGGACTGAAGGCATCAGAGTGGCACCCTTGCAACCATGCATATCCAGGAAAGCAGCCAATTGGGACTGAGCAGAGGAGTCTCCAAGTTCCCCACTGCCATCCAGGATGATCCTAAGATGCATGGTGTCTAGGTACAATGCCCACTGATGCACACACCGTCAGATTGGCAGTAGGCAGACATCACTGTGAACAGATACATTCTTGCCTGACTTGAAATATTGTATGAGTGGAAACTAACAATGGGCTACAGCCAGGGCACATGTAAAGAGAAAGAGCAGGGTAAGGACCACCACTCCTCTAATCAACCCAGGACAGGCATGGGACTTCAGTGGCACTCAAGGGCATCTGATGTGTCTGATACCTGTGCTGGCTACCCACTCAGACTGCTGATACTACTACAGTCTCACAACCTACATCAGTGTCAGCAGTCTGCCTTACTTATGCCTTTTCTCTTTACATGTGTTCATTCAGCAATGGACATAAGGGATCAAGGACAGAAGTAATGTAATATTTCCTGCCCTGTCCTACATACATTTACTGTACCAGACTGAATATAAGAAATATCTGTGGCACTCAAAAACATATGGAGTGTCTCACACCTGTGCTTGCAGTGTGATAATGACTTTTACTAATGTGAATAATAGTGACAGTTGCCAGTGATTTTACCTGACACGTGATAATGACTCAGTGTTATACTGTAACTGCACAAATAATGTGATAATCACCTGCATGTCTTGACTGCAAGATTCTGCACGCTCTTACAAAGGTGATAATTACTCCACATAACCCTTTGTGCAAACATTCATTACAATCATGGTTCAAGTATTCTGTAAGACTGAGTCATTACCATCTGTCAGGAAAAGCAAGGAGGAGTGCTGTAAACGTTTTATAACAGTCCTGTATTACTTAGCCTTTCTTGCTATCTAAATTCTACACAGGACTGCTAAAAGCAGAAATAAAATTACTGCAGGATGGTTAGACATATTCTCTTGTACGTGGTAGCACTCTTCTCAAACAGTTGTACTTACACAGCATATTCACCAGCTCCCTAGCACAGTTATTTGCCAAACTAAGAAAAATATAATTTACATGTGATGTAAGTAGTGACAATGGTGTTCATGAAATATAACAATAGAATTGTACTTACCAAACTGGCCCTACTTGGTCATGGCCGTTTTCCATTCACTCTCACTACCTGCATGTTACTAATTTATCATGCATAGCTGTCATCATGCCATTGTGGAGGTCAGTCAAGAACAACGCAATGCCATCCTCAGTTAGGTGAACACCATCACTTCTGAATAGGTGAACTTCTTCTGTGGTGATGCTTTCATGGCAGATTATTGATCCACCCTGTGCATCAAGCAATGTATGAATCAATTCTGTAAACGTCTGGCCTTGTGTGCTGCCCGTTGACTTTGTGCTGTTTTCTTTATCTGGCGAGGAATTATGTCAGTCCACACAAAATGACAATGTGGCCACCACGATTGCAGGTGTTCAAAAATTGCTCTGATTTGAAACTGTAGTCTTCCGAGTGGGTGAGTGATGACATCATTCCCTCCAATGTGCAACACAAGAAAGTCATGCTCAGGGTAGATGGAACACTTCTCTTCCAACAACTGCAGGAGCCCGCTCCAATTCATACCACTTCTTGCAATCCAGAATGCCTTCACACTAGATATGGGAAAGCTCAAGTTATAGTGCTTGTCATTTCTGGAGGCATGGCTGGCAGCCCAGTGAATGTAGGAATGGCCACACACCCACACTCTTACTTGTCGTTCTCCTGCGTGTGAAGCCATGTCACGGCCACAAGGTGGACGCGTCTGCACAGGAAAGAAATGCAAACAGGTCACTACTGATGTTTGCGAGATGTATTGGAAGACTACATATATATGTATATTATATGCATTACTTGGTTAGCCCATCCACATCTTCACTCCTATCCACAGGGCCATTAGTCTTTTGAAAAGGTACATAACTGGTGTTGACAATGCAGAGGTACATACCTACCACCCTTGACAACACCAAATGACACACAATGAGTGATGCCGCAGAGGTACATACCCACCAGCCCTGAAAACACCAAATTACACACAATGACTGACAAGGGGACAAAGAAAGGGCACATGTAAAGAGAAAAAGCAGGGTAAGGGCCGCCACTCCACTAATGTGCCGAGGACAGGCATGGGACTTCAGATGGTGGGCGTTTGAAGTGTCCCATACCTGTGCTGGCTACCCACTCAGACTGTTGGTAGCAGCAATGACTCCCGATTGCATACAATGCCAGCAGTCTGCCTTACCACTGCCTTTTCCATTTACATGTGCCCTTTCGGCAATGACCATAAGGAGTCAAAGGAGGGAGCTAATGTAAAGCCTCTTGCCCTGACCTACAGACATGCACTATGCCAGAGGGAAGGGAGACTCTGTGGGGGGATAAACCAAGACAACATGTGAAAAGACTAAGACTGCCCCATGCTTTGTCTTTTTGCATGTGTCCTTTCCGGAAGGGAAACATTGGATCACAGTGGCAGCCCTGAGGCCATGCTTACATAGGACAGCAGCACTATGGGACTGAGCTGAAAAGTCTCCAAGTTTCCAACTGCCACCCAGGTCAATCATAAGATCCATGGTGGTTGGGTATGACACCCACTGATGCAGCCAGCAGCACAAGGGCAGTTGGCACAAATCTCTGAAGAGAAAGCTTCCTGCCCTTGACCCAGAGGCACTTGGTGGGTAAGGGGCACAGAAAGGGAACATGTAAAGAGAAAAAGCAGAGTAAGGACGGTCACTCCACTTATGTGCCAAGGACAGGCATGGGGCTTCAGATGGTGGGCTTCTGAAGTGTCCCATACCTGTGCTGGCTACCCACTCAGACTACTGGTAGCAGCAATGACTCCCGATTGCATGCAGTGCCAGCAGTCTGCCTTACCATTGCCTTTTCCATTTACATGTGTCCTTTTGGCAATGGTCATAAGGACTCAAAGGAGGGAGCTAATGTAAAGCCTCTTGCCCTGACCTACAGGCATGCAGTACACCAGAAGGGAGGGAGACTCTGTGGAGGGATAAACCGAGACAACATGTGAAAAGACTAAGACTGACCAAGACAACATGTGAAAAGACTAAGACTGACCCAGGCAACATGTGAAAAGACTAAGACTGCCCCAGGCAACATGTGAAAAGACTAAGACTGCCCCAGGCAACATGTGAAAAGACTAAGACTGCCCCAGGCAACATGTGAAAAGACTAAGACTGCCCCAGGCAACATGTGAAAAGACTAAGACTGCCCCAGGCAACATGTGAAAAGACTAAGACTGCCCCAGACAACATGTGAAAAGACTAAGACTGCCCCAGGCAACATGTGAAAAGACTAAGACTGCCCCAGGCAACACGTGAAAAGACTAAGACTGCTCCAGACAACATGTGAAAAGACTAAGACTGCCCCAGACAACATGTGAAAAGACTCAGACTGCCCCAGACAACATGTGAAAAGACTAAGACTGCCCCAGACAACATGTGAAAAGACTAAGACTGCCCCAGACAACATGTGAAAAGACTAAGACTGCCCCAGGCAACATGTGAAAAGACTAAGACTGCCCCAGGCAACATGTGAAAAGACTAAGACTGCCCCAGGCAACATGTGAAAAGACTAAGACTGCCCCAGGCAACATGTGAAAAGACTAAGACTGCCCCAGGCAACATGTGAAAAGACTAAGACTGCCCCAGGCTTTGTCTTTTTGCATGTCTCCTTTCTGGAAGGGAAACACTGCATCACAGTGGCAACCCTGAGGCCATGCTTACCTAGGAAAGCAGCACTATGGGACTGAGCTGAAGTCTCCAAGTTCCCAACTGCCACTCAGGTCAAACACAAGATCCATGGCGGTTGGGTATGACACCCAGTGACTCACCCAGCAGCACAAGGGATGTTGGCAGAAATATCTGAAGAGAAACCTTCCTGGCATTTGGCGCCTAAGCATTTGGCCATTAACTGACAAGGGGGAACAGAAGGGGCACATGTAAAGATAAAAAGCAGCCTCGACAAAAAGTTGAGATCCCTCATCAAATCCTCTAAAGCTAGCTATGAAAACAGAATTGCAGTAGATAGTAAAGACAACTACAAGGCCTTCTATAGTTATGTAAAGAATCTCCACGGAAATACCCAGATTTGCTCTAAGCTACTGCACAATGGTAACTCCTATACCGAGCCAACAGATATTGCTAATATACTGGGCGACAGATTCAGTACCAACATTACCCCCCCCCCCAAAAAGACCAATCACAATACCAGTAGATTTCCAGGCACCCAGCCATGTCTGACCCAGCTCTATTAGAAATGCTACATCTAATGAAATCCCAATCCCTCCGCACCACATGCACCAGAGACCTCAACCTCATTACCACAGTCAACAGAACGTACTGGAGGGACAGGTTCATAACACACAGAGACTGCCTATGTTATGGAATAGACTTCTCATACATGTCAAGCACAGCACCTCGCTGACCCTCTTCAAGAGAAGTCTTGATAAGCGGATGGGAAATAGAAAATTCACCTTGGGGATCACTCCAGTGGCTGCACTCGACAGAAGCACTGGGAACTAAGGTCAGTTGGCACGATGCCAGGGTAATCCTATGGCTGGGCTTGTAAAGGCCCCAGGGTCTTTAGCCTAGTACACACCTATGAATCCATAGGCTGATGTAAAATGCTCTAAATAACATCTACACACACACCTTAATCCATCAAACCATGCAAAATATTTTCATTTCACAGTGGTACACTTCTATTTGGCATCTAATTTTGTGCTGTCAAATAGAACATTATCCTCTGTTAGATCAAAATTAGAGAACATTGCAAACTTGGAACCATTATCAACTCCCTTGAAGACATTATGATTCCCCAAGAGAGCCTAAACCTGGAAAACCTAAGGTCCTATTGAAAACAAATAAATCCAGAAATAGAATAAACAGTAAATGTCTTCACCGCAACAACATTCCCATGAAATTCCCTTTTCTGCTACCTAAATATAGTTGGACACAGAAATAGCTTGTTCCTTAGCATACTCAACTCGGTATTACCTCAGAACCTTTCATATACAACCTGCTAAGCCATAGATAGAAAAAAGTAAATAGGATGACATGGGAAGATAAACCATTTACTTCTTAGCATAACCAATAATTTACCAAAGTAACTCAACAATGTTGGAGAAATTCATAAATAGCATGAACAACACAGGAAGCAACATTCGACAAACTGTGTGCCTAATAAAACTGATCAGAACCTTGCCACTGCTTCCACCACAACTTATGTTACACGCAACACATCAGAACTGTGCATCTTCTCTTATAAACAACAGTAGATCCAAACACAGTAAGTTTTACATTAGTAATAGTATGCATTTTGTGTAGGATATGAAGTGACTCATGAATGACTTAAACGGAAAAACAAAACTTCCATGACACAATGAGCAAAGAATCTTGATGTTCACAATAAGGTAAATAAACTGAGAGCGACATGGTGCTAACCCCTCTATAGCTGGTAATGCAAAAGTGTTATTAATCAACAGAACTGCCGGTTAATGCAAACAAGTTGTACAAAGGCTGTAGGTTGAGACACAAAGCGTTAGACACACTAGTAAAACTATGCAAAAAAAAAAAAATAATGTCTTTACAAAATTGTTATGGATAGACTTGCGTAGGCCCTAGGGCCGATAGCCTAGTGCCAACCTATGAATTCATCAGTGGTATCAAATGGGATTACAGCTTGCTGTGTTAGACAAACTGTCACATTGCTACCATGATAACTTTAGCAACTAACATTTGATTATATTGTCAGCCATTCATCCTCACTAAACCCAGATTCTGAATGCAAGACATAAATGTAATCATATATCCTCACGCCAGAGAAGCTAAAAAGTTGATTGCATAACACTGTTCACTTTAGCATGCATTTTCTAAGGAAAGCATTTTGTGGCATTACAGGCAGTAGTCACTGGAAATGTTCACAAAAAAGGAAGCTTAATCCAGATACATAAAACACCATTATGTAGTCCATAAATCAAAGCATTTTTAACAATTTTAGGACATGAGCAGCATAGCTTTGGTTTTCAAAAATCTTCTTCTGAACTAGCTCTCTGAAATTACTACTGGATGTTGAAGCCTTAGGAATATGTAAAAACATCATGAGAAAGACTACCCAGTGCTAGACTAATAAGCAGAACATTTTTTTTAATTTTTCATCAGATATTTCAAACATCAAACCATCCTCCAGCTAAATAATCTATCTAATGGTGCTGAAACCTCAAAAGATTCTATAACTGTTAGTCTGGCTCTACAGAATAGTTGAGTGTAGGAACATCAAGGGTTCGATCAGTGGCCCCAGCACTGGTGGAAAAGTAAGAGTGAAGGGGCATGGCACCCACACACATTGTCTTGGGGGAAGTTGTGGTTTTCATGCACTTGGTGGCACAGAAGGAGTGTGATCTCTCCAGTGATAACTGGAGAAACCATTACTTGTGCTGTGAAGGGAGAGGGCAATCAAAGTGAAAACTATATGTGGCCATATGTAAGGTATGTAACATTTCCATAAGGTTTCAAACACAGCTCCTTTTCACTTTAATAAACCTCAAAAGCTCTAGAAGAAGGTGTGACTTGAGAAAAGCAAAGTGAAAACTATGTAATGCAATCCATATAAATAAAAAAGTCTTAAATTACGAATATAGCAGTCTCAAACTTCTTAACTTTTCAGTCCGACCAGTGGAAAGATGAGAGGCTGAAAAAAAAAAAAAAAAAAACGGGAAAAGGGTAACCAGGGGACAGAAATAAAAAGTCAGGCAAGTCATTCAGATGCCAAGAAGTTACTTTCAGAAAATAAGACACGCAGGACTACACTGTGTGCAAATAGGTTGTTAATGTGTAGGATAATGTGAGCTGGCAGAGGCAATCCGAGACAGAATTATGAACAAGATCACCAATATTTTACAGCATTAGTTATTTATGTGCAAAAGTTCTAAGTGTCTCTTGAAGAATTAAAACTATAATTTACTTGCAAATTACATTCCCACCTCTTGTAAAATACCATCTAGAGATATGGAAAATGTCACTCTCCAGCTGTAGATGGTCTTCAGTGTAAACAAATCGGAGCCTAGTACCATTGTAAAAATATATACATCAACTTAACAGCATCAAATTAAGTATTTATTTCTAGCTGATGAAGTTATAAAATACTGCAGAGTTTTGTAAGTCTGGAGAAGCTAAAAACAGTGCATATATTTTTTATGTTCTGTAACACGATCACTTGCAGTTACATGTTAGAGTAACGATCGCATTACAGAAGAACACAAGTATGATGGCAATAAACTGCTTCGGAAAAAAAAAAAAGCAAGAAACAGGGTTGAGGACTGTGGTATCCAACCTACATTCTGAAAATGCGATATGTGTACATTTCTTCACTCGAGAGGCTAAAAACACTTCAGAGGGTTTATTTACATTGTGTAATGCGATTGCTTGCAAAAAAAAAAAGAACAGGGCTGGCAGAATGATTGATGACAACTATGGTATCACATGGGATTACCAGCCTGAACTAATTTTAAAGAGAAACCGTCACATAACCATCGCATTATATATTATTTATCTGAAGATGAGACTGAGTTTATGGTAAGAGCTTTAGCAGCAGTCACATTTTTAGCAGGGGATGGCAGTGTCTAAATTCATGATGTCACTGTCTACTTCACATGGAACAACTCAAGGATTTTAGCAAAGAGATAAGCTAGGATGTGGGTTCCTCCTTACACCTCCGGCAGATTGCACAGCTGGGTATTACACATCGCATTACTACACTGACAAAAAAAACCCCACAAAGAAACAAGATGGGAATTGCATAGTACAGGGCTAGCACACATGTTATGAGAATAATTGTTGAGGGCTGTGCTCGACTTACCTGAATATAAAAGTAAGATCTCTCTTGCAGCTATACTCTACTTATTTGACTTTCGGCGTTTCTTCAAAGACACTATCTCGGTGTTTCTTCTAAGATACTATCTCCAGCCTTGCGAACTGATTGGCACACAAAATAAATCGAGGGAACCCTTAGCAATCCAGGTAAATTCTGCAATTACAGAAAAAAGAAAGGGAATTGCCACTGAAGGACCTTCTATTTACTGGATACAACCAGGAAAAGTTAGGTATGGGGGTGGAGGTGTTAAGCAAGTGGTGGCTTGAATTACAAGAATCCGATTGGTTTCCACCACTTGCCTGCTGAAATGCATATAGAAATGACTTTCTGTGGTCAGAGGAAGATACAGTGTACATGGCAAAGCTATTTTCTCAAAAAAGTCCAGTGGGAACGTCAGTCATTTTCACAATCAAACCGAAGTTCAGAAGGTAACTGACCAAGTTCATTTACTTTTTCAACATATTTGTTAACAGTACAGTTCAAATCTGACTTTAAAATTAACTGTGCTTGTGGAAGGCAGTCAGGTGTAACATCAGGCAATTGCTATTGTCTCATAGCAAGCTCAGATTTAAACACAGAGGCACTATGTGATGGCTCTTGGGGTTAATGAGTTAAACAGTATCCCCTTTCCTCCCTAACAACCAACTGCAGTTTCTTCTGTCTATCCTCCAGGAATTACAGTCCCAAGGCACAATGATACCAGTGCCTACCGAATTTGTATGTGGTTTTTTTTACTCCAGACTATTCCTAGTTTCAAGAAAAGGACAATGAACACCCAGACTGGATCTCTACTTGGTAAACACCTTCCTAAAAGTGCCAGCTTAAAATGTTCTCCCTATAGACCCTATTGCCTCTTACTCTTCCATAGGCACACCTGTGCTCTCTGAATCTAAAGGGTGCCTGTCTACATATATTCCCATTTGTCCCTTCAGCTGGAAATTCCTGAGGTTCTGTACTGGTCCATCTTACTTTCATTTACTGCTTTGCTCTTTGGGCTTTCCACAGCCCCAAGAGTTTTCACAAAGTGCCTAGCACCCATGATAGTGTTTTGCTGAACTCAGCAAATTTATATTTTCCCTTACTTAGATGATCTGCTGATCCAGGCTACCTTGCCACAGAAACTTAGTACAGCACCTCCATTTCACCTACAACCTCCCTTTGCACTTGTGGCTCACTGTCAACAAAAAGTCCTTCCTTCAGACCACTTATGACCTGGTGTTCTTGGGCTGCAGATCGGACAGCAAGAAGATGCAGACCTACCTGCCTCAGTAGATGGTGCAATGCTTCACAGTTAACTTTCACTCCCTGTCCAATATGACACATGCTCAGCCAGGGAACTTCTAAGGGCCCTGGGTTTCATGGCAGCTACCATTCCAATTCTCTCTTTAGTCAGGTTGCACATGAGAAAAAATCAGTGGTACCTGAAAACAGTATGGTACCAGCACTTTCATCCTTTAGACACAGAGATCCCTCTCATACTGTGTCTCAAAAAAGGAGATCTCATGGTGAGTGGCCAAGTTGAATCTCAAGCCAGGGCATCCCTTAAAAACACAAACTCCAGCACTAGAGTTGTACACAGATGCCTTGGACAAGGCCTGGAGTGCCTGGACATATATCCACAGTGTCCAGGGTAGTTGGCAGCCCAAACATAAGAAGGAGCACATCAGCCTGAAAGAGATGAAAGCCGTCATTCAAGCATTTCAGGTTTTCTCTCACATCTGGAAACAAAGCCCTCTTCAAGTATTCACAGACAACACCACTGTCATGTGCTACATAAACAAGCAAGGCGGGACCAGATCATATCAGTTATGCAGACCAGCTCAGATTGCTTAGGACCTAGCTACTCAGAAAACCATGCCCCTATTTGCTATGTACATCGCATCGCAGGACAGCATTCTAGCAGACTCGCTAAGGATCCTTACAAATGGATCCTAAACAGACAGCTCCTCCTGGACATTCTATGAGAAGTGGGGAACACCTCAGATTGATTTATTTGCCTCACAGACCAACAAGCAACATCCCCTCTTTTGCACCAAGACTGTTTGCCACTCAACTTGGAGAACAGGTGCATTCTTCTTTCAGTGGACGTGGAAGTTTCTTTACACCTTTCCTCCACTCCTACTAATTCCAAAAGTATTACTAAAGGTCCAGAAAGAAAAAAAAAGACTCTTATTGGTGACTCTCTTTTGGCCAAGGCAGCTTTGGTTTCCCCTTCTCTTTCACCTAGCAAGGGCAATCACAACAAACTACCACACAAGGTGGCTCTCATCACACAGCAGAAAGGATCTTTGCTTCATCCAAACCTGGCATCCCTAAATCTAAGCCTATGGATGATGGGGTTCTGATCCTTTTCATGCAGACGTTTTCAGAGGACATACGTCAGGTTCTCCAGGAGGCAAGAAGACCCACCATTCAAAAATATTACATACCCAAATGGAAGACATTTTCATTCTGGAGCTATAACAGTGTTCAGGAGACCACAAAATCAGAGTTTCCTCTTATCCTAAATTACTTCTTTGAACTCATGAATACTGGTTTAGCATACTCCTGCATCAAAGCCCACCTGCCAGCCATCTCTGCCTGTCTCCTCCTCATTCTGTCTATTATATCCAGACCTGAGGACAACAATTTCTAAAAGAGGGTACTGCATCCAAGACCCCCAAGGAAGCCAGTGCCTCTCCTCTTTGAGACTTCAACTTCATACTGGAAAAGCTTACTCTGTCAGCATATGAATCAGCAACTTAAGCAAGTCACAAATTCTGCACCCAGAGAATTATCTTGCTACTGCCCCTCAAGTATGCTAGGAATGTCTCAGAACTGCAGGCACTCATGGCCACTCCACCGTTTCTTATTTTTCACAAGGACAGAGAGTCCTAGAGGGTTAAACCCTCCTTCATGCCTAAAGTGGTGAATGAGAAGTCCCTCAACCAGGCCATTAACCTATCTACAGTCTATCTCAACCTTCAGAACAGAGGGAGAAACTCCAACACTCCCTAGATGTACATAGACAGCTTAGATTCTGTTTGGATAAAACTAAATCAATTCCTAAGTCAGACCAAGTGTTTGTCTCATTCATGGACTCCAGGCTGGGCCAAAACTTCCTTTTGTTATGCACACAATGGCAAATCCTTGCCCACCTGGCCTTGAGCTCACTCTGCTAGAGCAGTTGTGTCTTCAGGGGTCTTCTACAAGGGGGGGTTGATACCAGGACAGTTCTAGAAGCTGCCACCTGGTCTTCTGTATACACTTTTACTAAACACTACAGAATTGATGCCTTTTCAAGATACAGAGCTTCCTTCTCAAGGTCAGTCCTCTCTGGACTCTTGGACAGTTCTTCTCTTCTCTAACCCTCCTTGAGCTGTGAGAATCACCCATCTGTTTGAGGTACTGCAACAGTGATCTCAGGACACAGTACAGTTGTGTAAGAACTTACCATAACAGTAGATGTCCTACTGATCACCGTCTCAATATACCTACCCACCCTCCTTCTCCCTTTTGGTACCAACAATTCTGTCTCAGTATCCTGTCTGATGAAATCTAGGGCCAAGTGGTCCCCTCTTGCTCCTTACTTAGCCCTTTCTAGCTGTCCAGGCTTTCTAAGAGGTATTCATGCAGCTGGCTTGGAGATAGTCTGAGGATTTACACTCCTACATCTGCTTATATACCCCTCTACTTGTGAGGTGAGGTCATACATTGGATGCACAATCCAGGTAAAGGCTAAGCACTAGTACCCTGGCTGGAAATGAGCGCTGAAAACCCATCTGTTTGGATCAGTAGGGCATTTACTGTTATGGTAAGTTCTTACGCAACTGTACATTTTGAGAGTAATACGAGTAAAGGACATGTGGCTGTACCATCCTTTTTATTATCAAACAGATGAAATATGTTATAGGAATAAAATGTACACGTTCTTATTTCCTGTTTTGCTGCATTCACGTTCATTGTTCCATCTGCAGTGAAGAAAATACAATGTTCTATAAATTAATTCTTGTAGTGCAAGCACACAGTCACATTATAGTTGCATTGTATCTTAAATGTTCAGCACTTGGGACGAAAGTGTTGAAATACAGAAATAAAATAAACAGCTTAAAAAATTCCAGTAATCAGGAGTTTGCTTATTAGTAAAGCTTTTTATCACAATAGACTTATTCAGACCATTTTAAGCAGTTTGAATTGCAACATTGTTAAATGCTACTACGTGTTATTTTAATTTTAAATTTGACATTGAAAGTGTGCTAGTTGTAAAGTTGGCAGAAAGAATCACTGGCACCTCCCTTACACCTCTGGAAGATCTACACAAATGCCGGTGCATCGACAGGGCAAAAAAGATTTCCAGCGATCCAATGCATCCTGCCAATGGTCTGTATACTTGCCTATCCTCTGACAGGAGATACAGAAGCCTGCACTGTAAGATCACCAGACTAAATAACAGTTTCTTTCCGCTCTCCATTGGACTGTTGAACTCTTGGGAAAAACAAACCATGAGTCTGTCGAAACATCCACTTCTGTTACATAACTAGCCTATCAAGTGGCTTATTTTATGGATGTGCAATAACCAAGTGTAATACTAAGGTAGCTCACCTACCGCACTGAAGGACTGTTAAGTGCAATATACAAACTGTGCAATAATTCAGTCTAATAGATATGCTGCTATTGTTTCAATTTTACTAATATTAACTTCATATTGTTCCTTGTCTCCTGTTCTGGGATGGGTGTGGGTTACTGCTATCCTACTTTACTTACTAATTGCTACTTATTAAATTTCTACTGTGATATTTTATTAATTTTTCTCTGTCTATATGTGCAACTGTTTCCTGTATTGAGAACGAAGCATTGTCATTTCGTTCAGCTACACTGCTGTGTAGTTCTGAATGACAATAAAGTTTTCTTTGACTTGACTTGATGTGAATAATATTAAACAAAGAATGTAAATCGTATGCAAATGTAAACAAGAACTGCACTTGGAAACAAAGGCATGACTAAGTAAAGTTTTCTGCTTGTGTTTATGGTCTGACAGTGCAAATAAATATCAAGGTGCCGTATTGTAGTGTATGCAAATTGGTTCTGAAAGAGCATCTGCTGCTGTTTATAATGCAAGAGAAGTTATGTTAGGATGAGCCAACACACAGCTTCCAGTCAGCTCCTCACAAAACCTATACACATTGCTACACTACATGGTTTTCTGTTTCTAACCCACTGATCATAAGAATATTGTGGTTTCATGCTAGATTTAACTGATTTGTAAGGTGTTCTGTGTGGATTAGTTGCAGAAGATTTTTTGTTTTCTGACAGTTAACCATTGAGTCATAATATGTGTAACAGAAAACTGCTGGCAGTCAAACACGTGCAAATTAATGCTCAGGTAGTGTCATTTTAATAGATGCTTCCTAGCACTGTACACAAATTATTTTGCCTCGTTTTTCTTTTGTTGTTGGCCACTAAAATGCTTATTGGTAAATAGTAGAAAGGAATCTCTCTTCAGTGCAGCAGGAACATGATTGACTTTTATAGAAAAGGTTTTGCAATTAATCAGCTTTTTTTTTTATTTTATTTTTTTTTATTTTATTAAACAAGAAACATCTTTATTGAATTTTCATATATGGTATAGACAATCATACATTTATATAAATGAAAACATACCATAATTGATATATTTTCAGTTGGTTGCAAACAATATATATCACATATAATCTTCTGTATGGTCATGGTCATTGTCATTTGACCATTGCATAGCTCATTCAATTTCTGCCTTCCCTTAAACCTCATTCCTCCTCCAAAACATTACTTTACATGTACTGTTCCCACAATTTCCATTTTTTCTGCAGTAAATCATCTTGATCCACGATCGAGGACGTAAGGACAAGGAAAGAGGCTGTATGTTTAACAGATTCAAAGCAAGCAATCAGTAAATCAGTATTGGACGCTTAATCTCCTAACCTCTCCAACATATAAACTCATACCCACTGCTTCCCCATCCACCCTCTACATTCCCTGCTATATACCTAATACCACCTTCTTCTGTTATTAAAGCCTCTATTGCAGCCCTTAGTATTCTACAAGTTCTACTCTCTTCACTGCTAGAATGTCTCTCCATGCTTGTATATACTATGTCCATTCTTTTGGCTGGACCATTTTTACTACACCTGTAACACCTGTATTATACATTGTATTTTCCTGATTCTTCTCCTTTTTAAACCTTCTTGTAAATAAGTGTATATCTTTTACATCTTTGTTATGTTGTTACTATCCTGTATAATTTAGTTATACCTTTAACCATACTTTACTGTTGTTATTGTGTATGTAACCCGGGTTGAGCCTACAAGTGGTCAGATATGATCAGTGCTCTGACCTGGTAAGTAAATTTAAATAACTAAATAAAAAGTCTTTGGTAGGTGAGAGGAAACCAGAGTACTCAGAAGAACCTCACAAGGACAGACGGCACGAAAGCCATAAACCTAGTCATTGGAAATTGACATCTTAAAATGGAGTTGTGAGGCACCATTACTAACCAGTGTAACATCTGCTTATCAAAAGTGCAAGACTCAGTCTTGCAGATCTAAGTCTGAACACCAGATTGCAGTTCTAACAAAGGCAGCAAATTTTTACAGGGAGGGGTTTCACCCCTTTCAACTGCCTGATGTGGGTGGGTTGCTTACACGTTTTGAGTACTACATTATATCTGTGTACCTCAGAATAGGGAGAATAAACTGAGATATTGCAGATTTGGACTTAATAAAAATATATTAACTCACATTAACAATGGAAGATTGAACATCCCAAAGTTTCAGCAGGCACCCTCAGTGTAAGCATCCTTTAAAGTAGAACCTCAGTTATTAGCTTTAGGAGATGGGGGGTGGGCTAGATTACTGGATTCAGGAGGTGGGGATGGGGAGCCTCGATGACTGGATTCAGGTGGTGGGCAGGGTGGGGCTGGATCACCGGAGTTAGGAGGTGGGTTGGATCGCCCTGGATTACTTGAGTGAGGAGGTGACGAGAGTAACCCTGGTTAGCAAACATCAGTATTACATTACCTTTTCCACCTGCACAATAGGTAATGAATATGAATTTGAATGATGGCAGGATTGACCCTGGCATTGAGAACTGATCGGGTATTTATAAATGGGGACGGAAGACACTGGATATCAAGTACTGAACATATGTTTGAGAGACAAATAAACAGTTAAAAAGTGCTTCAGCACCTCACTTTATATAATAAACAAAAATAGTCTGGTCACCTAAAACTTTTCCAGACATTCTGTCATTTGAAGTATTTTTAAGTTTTTGGATGAGGTGACCCCCATTGAGTGTTAGACAATCACACAGCAATGATTGACAGACAGATTTTAAGTTATAAGTGGTGTTCTGTATTTGTCCCATGATACATTTACACATTAAGTCCTGTATTCTGGTACTATAGCAACGCAGTATTTTATAACACACTTATGCATGTGGACATGGACACACGTGTGCACACACACAATGTATTATGTTTCCCATCAGGATTGTCAAATTATTACTGTACTGATACACACAAACATATGCTTATGAAAAAGATTATCATGTAGCAAAGGACACATTTCTTAATGACAAGCTCTCATTACTGAATTTTACTGTTGTTACAAAGCAGCAAACTATGACATCAAAAAAAGCCATTATAGTTGTATTATGTAATGCTCTTTTTCCCATGCATATGTTGTATATGTAACATTTCTAATGTGTGTTAGTGTGTGTGTGTGTAGTAAGGAGACACACTGGTATTTAGACATGCCATTATAACTCTGAATGTGATAGCCCATTTCACTGAGCATAAATATTTTATCATGAGGTTGTGATACCTAGGATTAGGTTACATTTAGTAAAGATGTGTTTACCCCCTTCATGAGTTAGGACGTTGACCTCCCCCCACCCCCTGCTCATGCCAGAGAAAAGTATTTGCTTTTTACACTGTCATATTTCATCAAATAATTATGCCCCTGTTTTGGGTCTTTGTGAAACATACTATACTTACAAATGAATTTGTTTCAATTTTACTTTGAAAGAGTGCCCAGAATTTTAAATTTCCCTACCGTCACTGATTTTGATATGACTCTTGACTGGACCAAACAAGCAATTTAATATGTTTTTCTGTGATGGAGGCAGGCATAGTAATGTTATTTTATTTTTCATTTATGTCTTTTGTGCAGCATGCTTTAATATGGTGTCAGCTTAGTCTAGTTTGTCTGAGCGAGAACTACATTCATCCTTTAACTATTTGTTTTTATTTTTTCATAGGAGTACAGTGAGCCTTCCCGTATGTAGTGCATTTGCCCAAGTACCGTATTTTTTTCTCAAACATCTTTGTTGAATTATCACTTATTTTGATACTGGAGTCCTGGCAGACCAAAATGTTATCATGAGATCAGAAGCACAAAACACCTGACCTAGTAAACATTTGTTAGTTATATTTGCTGTGCATATAATTACTTGCATGGTTTGTAATAAGTTCATTACCCTTATTTTCTAACTATGGCAACAGATGTCAGCCAAGTTATGATCTGGTATTAAATGTGCATCAGTAGAGCTGTTATGAGCAGCTAATTTTGTCTGCTGTTGGATATTTTGTCCTCTGTAATAATTTATTATCTCTTACAGGAAAAAGATCTGTTGTCATCCAAAGTGATAAGATTGGAAGAAAATGTTGCAGACCTCAGGATGAATTTGACAGCAGCTATTTCTGACAAAGATCGGATTTTGCAAGTAGGTGAAATAATCGTCATTTAAAAAAAAAACTTCCATGGCAGGTTCAACTTGAATAATTTCCCCTTAAATCAGTAACATGTGAGTGCTCGTGTACGTGTCTCCATATAGTACAATTAAAAATACAGCAAGTCAAAAAAAAAAACAACGAATAAGAAATAAACATATAATAAAATACATGTAGTATTGTACAAAAATATACAAAATGGTCAGCAGAGTTTGAACATTCAATATTGTGAGATTGAATTTACTAGATAAATATTTATTAGGTTAAGTAAGTGAATAGGCTAAGCCTAGTGTAAATACCGATATGATGGGAAAAAAAGTACAAGGGTGTGGAGGGGTTAGGTAGGGTCCTGACAGGGGCAAGAGTTGGTGTTAAGTAGATGAAATTTGAATTCCCTTTTGAAGTGTAATGGGTGGGTAATGGAATGTATATGTATAGCAAGTTTATTCCAAGCTTGGGCAACAGAGCATTTCTAGAGTAGCCTGCCCACATTTTTCTTGGGTTGGTAAATATCAAGGAGTTGCTAGTTTGAGGTGTGGAGGGTCCTAGAAGGGGAGTAGGCGGATACCAGGGAGGAGAGAGCTGGGCAGGAGATGGTTTGTATAGTATGTGGTGTATCATTTGAAGATGGGATAGGAGTTGCTGGGGGAGTTCAAACCATTGAAGAGAGTTGAGTGCGAGGCAATGATGAGAGTTGTAAGGAGAGTTGGGGATAAATCTAGCTATTTTGTGGTATGTTTGTTGAAGTTTTGACAAGGTTCTGGACTGAATGTTAGTTAGGACAGGGGCATCATATAGAAGGGAGGGGATGAGAAGTGCCTGTGCCAGGGAGAGTCTAGCATTAGAAGTTAGACTTTTTCTGTTGTGATAAAGCAAGCCTAATTTCTGGTGAGTTTTTTTATAAATTGGAGTATCTGTAAGGTAAATTTAAGTTCATCATCAATGATGGCACCTAGGAGCTCTGTGTGGGGTTCAGGTTGAATAATGGTGTTATTGGAGGGTATGATAACAAAGGTGGATTTGTGATGGGAGAGGGAACGAGGGAGAAAGAGTAAGAGTTTTTTTTTCTGGGTGTAGGATGAGTAGATTATCAGACAGCCACTTTTTGATGGATAGAACTGTGTCCTGGGTTTGGGTATGGAGTTCAGATATACTGCTGGAGATGGAGATGAGAGTTGAATCGTCAGCATATTGGATTAGGGAGGATTGCAGGATGTATGTAGTTCATTAGTGGAAATATTAAACAGGAGGGGACTCAAGATGGAGCCTTGTGGAAAACCGGATGTGAATGGAATGGAGGGAGAGCAGGAAAATAGACATCTGAAAGATTGTTGCCTACAAGAGAGGTAGCTAGAGAACCAGGGTAGGGAGGCAGCAGATAGGTTAAGATTAGGTATTTTAGATAGTATGGGGTGAGAGACCATGTCAAAGGCTTTGGAGAGTTCAAGGAAAAGACAGGATATGAGTTGGTTATTGTCACAGGCCTCAGTGACAGTATGAGTAAATACTAGGAGGGAAGTAGCTGTGCTGTGGTTTGACTGGAAACTATGTTGAGTGGGAGTCAGAAGGTTTTGTTGGAGGAGGTAGTTGAGAAGCTGTGAGTGAGTGCATTTTTTGAGTATTTTAGATAGAGCGGATAGGATGATGATGGGTCTATAGTTAGATGGGTCAGTTGAGTTCCCTCCTTTGCTTAGGAGGATGATGAAGAAGGATTTCCAGATGAAAGGGGCTGTTGCTTCTTGAACGGATCTGTTGATTAGTATGGATACAGGACAGGCTATACGTTCAGCAGCTAGTTTGAGAAAGGTAGGAGGGAGATAGTCAGTGGAGGGTGAGCAGAGTTTAAGCTTCAGAAGAAGTGATTTAATGTGAGAAATGGGAACAGGTTGAAAGGAGAAATGTTTTTTGTTGAGTGGCCTGGAAGGGGTAGAGGGAGCAGTTGTGTTGGAGCTGGAGGATGTGAGTTTTTGAATTGTGTCAATGACGTGATGGTTGAGGAGGGTTAGTGGTTTCCAGAGGAGATTTGTGTGTGTGTGTGTGTGTGGGGGGGGGGGTTGGAAGGACAGTCTGGATGAAGAATTTTGTTTAAAGTAGACCAAACATTAAGAGGGTTAGATGTGGTATTGATTTGGGTAGAGTTATAGTAGGATATTTTTGTCCTTGTTGGTTTGTTTCTTGGCAAGATTCTATAATTCTCTGTAGTTTTGTATCAGGGTAGTTCTTTTGTTTTGACCCAGGCTTTCCAAGCACTGTCTCTTTTATGCATAAGAAATCTAGTATCCCTAGAAAGCCAGGGAGCATAATTAGATTTTATTCGAATTCTCCTGGAGGGGGCAACGGAATTTAGGGTGTCCAAGAAAATGTTGCTAAATTTATTGCTTACTGTTTGATTTAGAGGGATCTGCCAAGGATGGACCAGTCAGCACTAGACAGTATGGAGCTGAATTGGGAGATATTAAAGTTAGAGAGTTTACGACAGTCTCTGTAAAGTTGGGATTTGGGTAGTTGGCTAGAGTGTCTTAGAATGGAGATAGGAAGATGGTCACTTAAAAAGTCTGGTAGGGTAGATGGACTATGCTAGAGTTTGGGAGAATTAGTGAGAATCCAGTCTATAGTGGAGCTGGAAGATGAGAGTTTATGCAGGTGGGTAGGGGAAGTTATCAGCTGATGAAATCCCTGTAAGTTGATACTAAATTGTGGAGGGTCAGTTGTAAGATTGGACCTGTCAATGTTGACATTTCCAAAAATGAGGGTTTCATAACGTATGTTGTGGAAAAAACAGGATAGGATATTTTCCGGAGGGGATATATATGGAAGCAGTGGCAAATTTCTTGTGTGAGCTGAAGTGGCAGTTTAGGATAATTAGTTCAGCTGGGTGGAAGTTGGGGGTAGAGATGGTAATTGGTGAGAGATTTAGGCCATCAGAGTAGAGAATGGCGGCGTCACCTCCTTTTTTGGAATCTGAGTGGTAAATATTATAGCCAAGCAGGAGTATTTCACAGTTTGTGATGTGTGGTTTTAGCCAAGTTTCAGATAAGATTAGAATGTGGGGGGAGGTATGGGCTATCCATGTGTGTAGTTCAGTGATTTTGTTGGTGATACTTTGAATATTTAGTGAATAGATAGCTAGGCATTTGTATGAAGAAAAGTTTTGATTGGGGAGATGAGGATAGCTTGAATTATGAGAAGAGGGGGAGGTTGATGGAGGCTTGTGGGATGTGTGGCTGTGGGGGGGCTGGGTTGGGCTGGATGTCACCAGAGAGGGTAAATTGCTAATGAAAATTTTAAATAACGTTAATGATAGGAGCTGGTTGAAAAAAATTAGTTTTGGATGAACAGGAGAATAGGGTAAATCTGTAGTAGTGTATGTTTATGAAGGCAGATAGTGGAGAAGTTGAAGAGAGATGGGGAGATAATTAAGGAGTAAGTGGTGGGAGGAGTTTCAGGGATGCATGAGGTAGGAGAGCGTATATAAGGTTGAGAAAGGGTAGTGTGATAGGTGGTTAGAACAGAGAGAAGTATAAGAAGAGGAGTGGTAAAGAACAAGAGTTGCATTTTAGAGTGAGTGGGGTGAAGTTAAGGGAATAGGTAGAGGAGGATTGGTTGAAAGTAGGAAGTGATGTAGTTTAATTGTGGGTAGTGTATGGCTTAGAGTGGTTTCAGGCAGGAAGTGGGTTATGTGTGGCTGATTGGGCAGTAGGGGGAAGGAATGGATAGGATAAAAGTAATTGAAGTGGGGGTGGGTGGGAATGCTGTTAGGGTAGGGGAACGAAGTGAGCCCGAGCGGAGCGGGGCTACACCCACAGAGAAAGCAAAGAAAAAACAATCAGTAGAGCAGGTAAGTGAAGCAGACATGGGAGCAAGAGAGGCGGGGGGGGGGGGAGCAGCTCACAGAGAATATTGTAAGTGAATCCTTAGAAAAGGAGGCAGCAGGTCAGAGTGCAGGAACAGGCAATGGGCAGTAGAATAGAGAAGTGCAGGAGGAACAGTGTAGACTAGGAAAAGAAAAAAAAAGAAAACAGAGAGAGGACTAAGGGGGTCACAGGAGACAGATAGCTTTAAGAGTAGGAATAGTTAGATAGAGGTAGGAGAGGGGAAGCAGGGTAGAAGGAGAGCAGGGAGCGGCCAGGAGATATGCAAGAAATAACCAACAGACGAGCAACAGTTCAGGTATAAACTTAGTGAATTTACCAGGACATATGTTATCTATTCACAAAATGGAGGGAGGCCCCCATCAAGGGACTTGACTGAAGGTAGTTCCAGGTAGGGTAGGTCTGAGGGCTTTGCAGATGTGGAATATTGGTAAACCTATTAAAAAATAAAGAGAGAAAGAGAAGCAAGGGGTTAGGAGAGAGGAGGAACCAAGGTAAGTGTAACAGGAAAATTGTGAGAGTATTAGTGTGTGAGGAGGGGGTACAGTATGTAAAGGAGTGTAGGGTATGAGACAAATGGATGCTAGTAAGAGCTACTTGGGACAGTGGTTTAAGATATGTGTAAGGTATGGGAGGCCTCTGAATAGTAAGGGTACAGGGGAGTGAATGCAGTTTGGAGTCTGTGGTTGAAAATGATGAGTGGAAGTATGCAAGGGGGGCATAGGTGCAGCAGGGAATGGTGAATACAGGGTGAAACACTGAAATGAAAAGTAAAACAATTTAAAGGAGTTGTGACAGCTTTGAAAAGCAATACAGGTAATATCTGCACTAGAAACACTAGAAACAGTCAATAGGCACTGGCAAAAACAGTATGCAACAAAATAGTGTACATTTCAATTACTTATAGACAATGCAGCAGAATCTAGCCAACATGGGTCTATATTATATGCTCGAAGAGACTTTTCGAACATATAATGATTGACAGATAAAGAGCAAATGCTCTAAAGCACAAACGGCCACGTCTGCAAAATTTTTCCTAGGGAAAAAATTCAGTTGGCCATTATCGGGAATTGCCCTTTTCCCCAATGTAGAGCGATACTGGAGTTAGTATATTTAGTTAGGGGGTGTGTGGGGGGCACAGCGCCCCCACATTGGGGGGTGTGGGAGGGTGAATCCTCCTACTTGATTAGGGTTTGAAGTTTGTGTTTTTTTTGGGTACGGACCCTTGAATTTTTTCCCAAGGAACAAACTTGCGGACATGGCCGTTTGCGCTTTAGAGAGTTCACTCTTTATGTGTCGATGATTATATGTTCAAAGAAAGGTCTCTGAGCATATCAATACAGACCCAGTAGATGCATTCACAGTTAAAAGAAGCCTTGCCAATACTTAAGACATGGACGGCGCAGCGGTGCAGTGGTAGCGTTATCGCCTCACAGCAAGAGGTTCTCTGGTTCGATTTCTGGCTGGGTTGCCTTTTGTGCGGAGTCTGCATGTCCTGCATGCATTCATGTGAGTTTCCTCCCACGTTACAAAAAGATGCATTTGGAGCATTTCTCCCCCGGGCCTCCACTGAAAATTGTCTCGTTCCAAGTCGGACTTTCCCAGTTAACAAATGTTAAATAAATAAATAAAAATATTTATACAGTAACATTCTAGAGTTGGTTGTAGAGTGCAGGCATAACAGTAAGGGTAATACCAACTCTGCAAGCTGAGAACAACCTAATATAGAAGGCGCTCTGGAAAGCGCCAATTATGATGTTGCTACTTGTTATAATTTCTGTTATACTGCACCTTGCAGACAACAAACTAGAGCAGTTCATGGCAGTAGCTGACCAAATCAAGATAACAACAGACCAACAAGAGCAGATGTCCCTATCAGTAAAGAACAGTAGCAAGTAGTACACAAACAAGCACATATGCCAGAGCTCCTATACTGGTCGATGCTAAGACTGAGGAGTTACAATGAAAAATAAACGCAGGTTGCAACGTGCAAAAATACAAATCGTAACGTCACCAGGGCATTCCTTACATAAAACAGGTATAACTGTGCATTCCAAGTGAAGTGTGGTAGTGTTGCCGACTTTCCAAGCCCATGCACTGCTACGGTGACCAAAGAGATACTTTATTTTCAAAAAAAACAGTCTTTGAAGTTTAGAATGTGCGTAGAGCTTAAAAAAGTTCTATTTGCAAAACAAAACAGTCTTTCAAGCCTGGAAAGTGTGTAGAACTAATAAAACACTCACCTGGATTGGCAATTGCACACTACGGGACTGCTCAAAGGTTAAGGGGGGGTAAAGATGGCACAGGGGGACTGGGGGAGAGGGTTTAAAAGGCACAAGGCATTATGGATCATCAATGATAACACTATAAGGAGGGAGAGAAAGGCAGGGAGATGAAAAGAGGTGGAAACAAAATAGCAAACAGTAGTAGCAGGTCGAAAAAGACACAAAAGGGAGGAAAAGCAGGAGGGAAGGTCAAAGAAAGCAGTTTAAGCAACCAACAGTGCAGACACCAGGATACGTACTAGGCTAGTCGGCAGATACACAACTATACAAAAACTCATGAGGGACTGACACCCATGGAGAAATCAAAGCAAAAACAATCAGTAGAGCAGGTATGTGTGGCAGATGCGGGAGCAGGAGAGGCGAGGGGGGGGGGGGCTGCTGACAGAAAATATTGTAAGTGAATCTTTAGAAAAGGAGGTAACAGGTCAGAGTGCAAGAACAGGCGATGGGCAGTAGAATATCACGGTAGGTCCCAATGCAGATGGAAAAACCAGCCACTCGTTGTCTTAACGCTCAGTTTATTGTTGCACAAAACACATCCAGCGTTTTCGCGTCCTTGATAAGGAAGCTTCTTCAGAGAAATACCAAGTAGCGCGAGACAGCGCTTTAAATACAACCTAACCAGTACGTAAATCGTCCTGGACTAATTTACTTAAAATGTACAAGTGGAACAAAACATTTAAAATGTCATGCTTCAATAATTATACATCAACATACACAATTACGTAAAAGGGAATACATAAAGAATTTGAAGGCGCAACAAGAATAAACTGTGCAAGCGCCATACAAATAAACTAACAAAAAGTAGTGATAAATTAATTAAATAAAATTAAAATTACAATCATGGGAATATCTATCCCAATATTGGCCATCTTAATAAGTTGGAAAGACAATCTATTGAAAGAAACTGTCAAGAATATTAATCCGATATCAAAAGTATCAAAAATATTGAGTGAATATAAAGTAAGAAGATACCATATCACTAAACTAATACCTATCCATTCAAAATCATTTTCATATTCTATTTTTAGAAATGCATTAAGAATGTACAAATAAAAACTTTATACACTTAACATTAAAATAATTTACTAGGGAACAACTCCAAATGAGGTGCCCCTAAACAAAGAACTTCTTAGGAAACAATGAAAGTCAATATCACCTCATATGCGATTTTAGTTTCAAAAATGGTGTGATATTACAACTTTCGTTTATCACACCATTTTTGAAACTAAAATCGCATATGAGGTGATATTGACTTTCATTGTTTCCTAAGAAGTTCTTTTGCTTTAGGGGCACACCTCATTTGGAGTTGTTTCCTAGTAAATTATTTTAATGTTAAGTGTATAAAGTTTTTATTTGTACATTCTTAATGCATTTCTAAAAATAGAATATGAAAATGATTTTGAATGGATAGGTATTAGTTTAGTGACATGGTACCTTTTTACTTTATATTCACTCAATATTTTTGATACTTTTGATATCGGATTAATATTCTTGACAGTTTCTTTCAATAGATTGTCTTTCCAACTTATTAAGATGGCCAATATTGGGATAGATATTCCCATGATTGTAATTTTAATTTTATTTATTTAATTAATTTATCACTACCTTTTGTTAGTTTATTTGTATGGCGCTTGCATAGTCTATTCTTGTTGCGCCTTCAAATTTTTTATGTATTCCCTTTCACGTAATTGTGTATGTTGATGTATAATTATTGAAGCATGACATTTTAAATGTTTTGTTCCACTTGTACGACATTTTTAAGTAAATTAGTCCAGGACGATTTACGTACTGGTTAGGTTGTATTTAAAGCGCTGTCTCGCGCTACTTGGTATTTCTCTGAAGAAGCTTCCTTATCAAGGACGCGAAAACGCTGGATGTGTTTTGTGCAACAATAAACTGAGCGTTAAGACAACGAGTGGCTGTTTTTTCCATCTGCATTGGGACCTACCGTGGTATTAGTTTGTTATCTTTCTTGTTCGTGATTTCGGCAGTAGAATATAGAAGTGCAGGAGGAACAGTGTAGAATAGGAACAGTGTAGACTAGGAGAAGAAAAAAAAGAAAACAGAGAGAGGTCTGAGGGGGTCACAGAAGACAGACCACTTCAAGAGTAGGAATAGTTAGATAAGAGTTTTTCAAATATTTTTGTTAAAGGACATAAATTGGTAATGGGCCTGTAATCTTTACATTGTTCTGGGTGAGGGTTCTTGGACAGAGAATTTATAATGGCCAGGTCAAATGATACAAGAGATGCCTTTGAGGGGAAGGAGAGATTGTAAACATGACTATGTGGCTTTGCAGTATAAGAAGATGCTATCCTAAGGACGGAAGGATGGATGGATGAAGCTTGGAGAATCTTACACTTAATTCAGAGTTTTAAGTTGAGTAATGCTTTTTTTATTTTCGTAATTGACAGTGGGTTGAAATGGAATGTTGGACTCTTAAGTAGCAAGGGTTTATATTGGAGACTTGTGAAATTACTACCCACGAGTGATATTTCTAACTGGGAGAGTGGTCAGTAAAGCTGGGAATGATTATGTCTTGTATTGTTTCTAGAAAGAAGTGTTTGTAGTTATTAGTAACATTTTGGCAGTCCTTGAATGAATTATTATTTGTGGATTTTAGTCAAGTCTGTAACACTGCCTGTCAGGAGTTTCTTTTCATTCCAAATCTACATTGGCCATGCAGAATGTACATTTTGTCTTTTTCTGAGAAAGGAGGCCTTTGCTGAATTTGTAGCAATTTGACTTTCTTTCTGAGGTCTAGATGTATATGATGCAGCTGTTCATCTGTGGGCTGATGCTTTCACATCTTCCATGTTTTCTCCCTTGATGTGAGCAAATGTTTTTCAGATCAAAAGTTAGCCAAAGACATGTTTGTCCCCTCATACTCCTCTTTAATAATGAGACTGTGTTCCATACTGTAGTAAGTTTGTTTATGAAGTAGTGTAATGCAGTGTCAGACTCAGTAAGGTTTACAAAGGAGACCAGCCTATGTGGTTTGCAGATGAGCGTTAAGTAACTGTTATTTTGATTGAGAGATTGTTCTGTAAGTTAAATCTCGAGGAGGCTTTCTTTTTTAATTGAAAGACCAAGTAGATAGTGTTTGCTATAGTTATTTGGAAAGGTAATTAATTGTAAACATCTATATGTTTATATTTGTTACAATGGGCTCAAGATTTGGGTTATTTCCTGTTTGTAGGTTTGGTCTTGTTGGTTATTGAATTACTTGTTCTGAACTATGATATAGCAGCATTTTGTAAAAGGAGTGGGGTGCTGGGGTAGAAGCATTTTTGTTGAATTCACTGTGATATATTATTCTCTAATTTAGTATTCCTGCAGGAAAATTTTAAAGAAGTAGCTGCTGAAGGTTAGGTATTGAGGATGATGAAGGAACATATGTGATGCGTATGTGTAACTTGGTATGTCCTCCTAGTGCAAGCATAGGCAGCAAGAGAGGGGAGCACATTGGGACACGTGCCCCTTTGTGAAAGTGTGTCCCTCCCATCCGAGTGCCCCAGTCCCTGTAATTCTAAAAGTCTATTACCCATCTGAGCACACCCAAGCATGGTTAACATTTTCAGTCTGGACAAGCAAGCACAATTCATTCTTTCAGCAAGTGTTCTTACATCACAGGAGAACACAGGTGTTTTATAAAAACTCCAAGATGTTTTTACTGTATTTTTAGGCAGAATTCAGGAGAAGTGCTCTGAGATGTCTCTTAACACACACACACACACACACACACACATATATATATATATATATATATATATATATAAATATTTTTAAAGCAGCAGTTGGGAGGTGTTTTACTACATTTTAAAGCAGGTGGAGGAGATGCCTTTTACTGGATTCAGCAGAAAGTAAGAGTGTGTGTGTGTGTGTGTGTGTGTGTGTGTGTGTGTGTGTGTGTGTGTGTGTGTGTGTGTGTGTGTGTGTGTGTGTGTGTGTGTCTGTGTGTGTGTGTGTGTGTGTGTGTGTGTGTGTGTGTGTGTGTGTGTGTGAGTGCAAAATAACCCCACCCCCTCGTTAGGGGTTCCTGGTAGAGATAGAAATAATTAAACCTTGCATTCTCATTGTTCAGAAAATGCATGCCCTTCCAACATCTGTTGTATTTCTGTTAACCCTTTCATTGTAGTTCTGTTAAACTTTTAAAGTGAGAGTTATCTTGCAGTTATTGCTCAACTGTTAATGAGTTGCTTCATCTAGTCAAAAGTGCAGGGTTTGAATCCTCCCACTTCCATTTACTTAAGGTGTGACTATTAGCAAGTCATTCGGACAGTGCTCTTGGGTCAACCCTGAAAAGGGACACTTCCTGCAGTGGATTTATTTGTTAACAAATAGATAAAAATCCATATTTAAAATGTGGCCCATTTGGGGTCTGCCTCCAGTTAATTTTGGCTTTATCCAGAATTACTGAGCAAAGAAATTCAGAATTATTTTGATCCATTCCTTGTAACATTTGTGGTAAATCGCTGTGGATTACAGTCATCAATACCTCACTAAAAGAATCACTTGCCTAAAGCAGATGCCCTATGCTGACTGTCTAAAAAAAATTCCAGCTATACTCTATGGCATATCGTCTACTCAGAGGCGATATTTGCTTAACATACAAGGCCATGTGAAACCCAGAGCGGTTGGACATGCTCCACTTAAAGAAATCCTAATCCCTCAGAGCCACACACTCTAGGGATCTAAACCTCATCATCACAATGAACAAAACATGCTGGAGGGATAGATTCCTGACTCAGAGACTCCCCATACTCTGGAATAGACTGCCCATACATGTCAAGCAGAGGGCCTCCTTGGCCCTCTTCAGAATTAACCTTGACGATTGGATGGGAGATAGGAAATTCACCCCAGGGATAATGTTAGCCCCCTGCTAGACAGAGGTCCAGGGAAGTAAATATTCTGGGAAGAAATAGCCAGGGAATTGTTATGGCTAGGCTTGTATAGGCCCTAGGGCCGATAGCCTAGTACCAACCTATGAACTAAATAGTGTCGAGCATGTGAGTTTCAGATATTGTGTACTTCAGAAAATGTTTGATAATGCAAAACGTATTATTCCGCCAACTTTCTAAGTATTCAGAAAATTTTTTAAAAGCTGTACCTAATTTTGTTCCTTGTTTCTGATTCTTTAGCTAAGAAGTTGAGAGGGCGGTGGGGTGTTACACTGTATGGTTCTGACATCAGCGAGCTGAGATGCATTTCTGGGCTGTTATTTATCAGTTTGTTTATTTGCTTGAGCACAAGCAAATATTTAAGATGCATAGTCATATATGTAGCTGTAACTGGTGGGTAGGGGTGTGTGTCTGCATGCATGGTCATACTTGTCTGTCAAAGTATTAGTAATGTAATGGGTAGAATAGCTGACGTTTGTTGTCACTGAGAATTTGTAACTACAGATACTTAGAGAGAATGTGAGAATAATTTGTTTTGTGTGTGTGTGTTGTGGGGAAGGTGTCCTGGACTTTTTTCAACTTACTGTGTGTGTGTGTGTGTGTGTGTGTGTGTGTGTGTGTGTGTGTGTGTGTGTGTGTGTGTGTGTCTGTGTGTGTCTGTATGTATGTGTTTGGTAAAGCCCAATATGTTACAACTGCAATGGAACATGTTTGTCTTAAAATACTGTAAAAGGAAAGTTTTATGTTGTAAACAAGCGAATGTTCTGTCAAGCAAAGAGAGACTGGTGATGTCAAAGAACTTTAAGTAGAAATTCCCCAGTGTAACCATGGTGTGAGCTTCCTTCCCAGTTGTTGATAAATGTGCATGAGAGTGTAATATTCAGCATTTTGAAGGTGGAAGATTGATTATGGCTGTAGTTTCTTTAATTCTTTGCTTCCTGGTGTTATGGATGGTGTGATATTCATGATGTTGCAAGCCTGCTCTTACCTGTATTGCTGAATTGATTGATGTTAACTGAAGTTGATTGTGTTTTTGGAGAGTGTATATGTGCTTGGCTTACCCATCTGGGGCCCTGGACTTTTGCAGCTTGGTTGAAGAATTGGGTGTGAATGGTAAAACAAGTATAAAGTAACATTTTAACTATGATGTGACCTTCCTCTCTAGTTGTTTGTAAATGTTCCATATTTTGCCCATTTGTTCCTCCTTATGAGAGGTAGTATAGTGTTCCATATTTTGAAGATGAAAAGTTGGGAGTAGCTGCAGTTTCTTTAACTCTTGTGCATGTTGGTACTATGGCCGTTCTAGGACTTCCCTGCACAATCATGAGATGAATTAGTAAATCATTATTGGTGCGATTTCTGTGCACCAGTAGGGATTCACTTGTTTAGGGAGATTTCTCCCTTCTTCAAGTTGTTAACTGTGGAGTTATTATATCTAAGTTCTGGGGGGGGGGGGCTTGCAGGGGGCTTACACCCCTGCAAAAAAGCAGTTAAAATGGATTTTTTCACCCTTCCGAGTTTTAGACATTTTTTTTCATTCTTTCAGCTCATCTGCTTCTAGGAAATCGGCATGTCATAGTAGAACCTGTTCTAGCAATGTCGTACCCTACTAAACTGTCTGAAAATGAAAGATGCTCAGCTTGAAATTTAAGGATATGTAGTTTTAATTATCTCAGTCATTAAAACTACAAATTGTTAAAGTGTTCTGCTGACGCTTGTTCATAGACAGTTATAACAACATTTAGAAAGTCATAACTGCAACTTTTGAAATTCTGCACATCCCAAAAATTATTCAAATTCTGGAAGGGATTATTGAGACCAGACATTTTCTTTAAGTGTTACCTATACTCAGCTGTCCCTTTTTTTGCAGAACACTCCTGATTTTGCTTAAAATGTTTGTCCTGTCTTTCATAACATTTTTCATTTTCTGGTAAATCATTCATAATTATAGCTGATCAGTAATGTCAGTCATTAGAGTTTTATACTTTTTATTTTTCAGAAAAATGCATATTGATGCAAAACTTGTTATTCTATTAACTTTTTAAATTCATTAGAGTAATATTTAAAGATTGCTCCTTTTTTATCTCCCCACCTATTATTTTTGGCTCTGTCCAGAATTCTTGAACAAATATGTTAAGAGGTGTGATGCTCCCCAAAACATTCAGCTCTACATTATTTATACTGATGCTATTTCAGCAAACCAGAAATAATATACTAGGTGGTTCATGTTGCTACATTTGCTTGGCACGTTTTTTGCCTTTGTCATTGCCATTTTCCTTAGAGGGGCCTGGAAAACCTACATACATTTGTAGTCACAGTAGTTCAACAAAAGTCTGCCTTTGATGCAGAAGGATGTGGGTTTTCTTCCCATGCCAGGTACTTTGATTATTTTTTTCCCCATTACTGACACTACAGTGCAGCATGGGTAAGGTGCAGTCCTGGGTGGGCCATCCTTCGGATAAGATGTTAAACTGAGGTCCCATCTGTCTGAATCAGTGTAGCTGGGATGGTTTTAAAAGATGCCATGACACTTTTCAAAAACAAACAATCAAAAAATAGTAGGGGAAATTCTCGGGTCTATATTACAAGACAGAAAAGACTGGAGAGCGAACGGCTTAAACATCGAAAATGCCATATCTCGAAACCCCCGCTAATTATATATACCCACTCTGAAATCGCACTACAGTGAGGAAAGGGCAGTTTTTCCTATCTTCACTGTACCGCGATCTGACAAAAAACACATTGATGAACACCATTTCCGATGTTAAAGTCATTTGCTCTCCAGCTTGTTCAATTTCGTGATAGAAACCCAAAATTCTCTGGTGTCTTGGCCAGATTTTATTTACTAAATATGAGTACCACCTCAGGACTCCCATGAAAAGAGGCCATGGGCCAATTGGACTAACCCTGTCAAAAACAAATAGTATAAATAAATAAAGGTTGCCATTATATCTGTATTCTTGACAGTTTTAATGCATCAGAATAATTAAGTGGTTATGGTTATTAATTATTAATAGACCTGCTGCTGTAAAGTGATCCTGGAGTTTTTTCCCCTCAGAATTCACTTCAAGCCTTTATATCACTCATGCTAGACATAAATAAATCATTTTTGTTAACTTCCATGGAAACAGAATGTCAGTAGTGTGATCACACTACCTTGCACAGCTCCTGAAACCTGTTTTCAGGTTTATTTATTTATGTATGTATTGCTTTTGTTAACCAACATAGTCTGACCAGGCTGAGGTAGTCATTATACATCAGTTGCCTGGAGATAAAAGCTCCATTTACAAAACTTGCAATTTTATACAATACAGAAAAAAAACTGTAAAACATAAAGTTGCTATATGGATAAACTGTAACTGAAAGGCAGCTATACTAGAAAAAATATGCACTCAGAAAAACATAGTCATTACAAGTTAATACATGACAAATTGGCATATACAGTAAGGTTTAAAATATAAAATGTCAATTTATAATTTTACATTTCTGGGTAGAAGAATTAAGAGAGTGGATGTATTGGAGATATGAGTATAAGCCGCAGTGGTGCAGTGGTAGTGTTGTTGTCTCACAGCAAGAGATTCTCCCATTCGATTCTCGGCTGGAGCACCTTCTGTGTGGAGTCTGCATGTCCTCCCCGTGGTCGAGTGGCGTTCGAAAGACATGCATGAATGGGCGTGCCTTCGTTGAAGGTTGGGCGTCGGGCTGGCACCTTGGCACCGTAAAAATCTACTGCCAATCATTAGTGGACCGGAGTTCTGCTGTGGCGACCCCTAACCGGGAAAAGCCGAAAGAAGAAGAACAACATGTATTGGAGATATGAGTAGAAAGCAGAAGGTAGGTGAGGAAAGCTGAGTACATATCTGTTAGGTAATATAGAGAAAAAGAAGGTTGTAGTGAACCTTGCGTTAGATGCAGAAGACAGTTGAGTATAAGTTGGAATTTTGATGGAGGGGAAAGACTTGTCCGGGGGGTAAGTAGAGCCAGGAAAAGTAGCACTAAAGCAAAGGGGTAGAAGAGAGTATGAAATTTAAATTGAAAATTTGCTTCTTGAGGTAGATGGGGTAATGAAGGTGTGTAAATGGCCGAGGTAGTCCAGCCTGGGGAGGTGCAAGAGCAGAGTTGTTTTATCAAGTTTCTGAACCTGTACATATTGGTTTGTCATCTAATGGTGGTAGAGATACAATTGCAGACTTTGGAGACATAATTTGAGTGCAAGGACTTTTTGTATGAATTATTTGTGCTTTTGGAGCAGATCTTACCTCTTTAACAGTGGTTGAAAATGCTCAACAAAATAAACTAGCTGAACTGCAAGTGCTGACACTCTTCCACGGTCTTCCTCAGGTGTCAAAACTATCGTAATACAGGGGCTTCTAACTGATGACTCTTGCTTCTGTTTCAAATTGCTTTTATCATACATTTAAACTGCTTTGCTCTTCACCAGTGTCTGTAGTAGGAAGATGTGTGTTTTAACATGAATGTTGGCAAAATGTGCTATATTTGTTTAAAATATTTTGCTTACATTGCAGTGCAGAACAAAATAAGTCCAAATGTCTGTTCATGAGTTTGTTAGATATTTTTTTCTTTCTACTGAGGCACAAATGTCTTTGTGCATGACATTTTAGTCACTTCTGTTAAATTGGTAGCTATACCCTTGACTTGTTACACTGTTGCAAACTAACACTTAATCCAAGTTTCTAATCCTTGAACATAAGAAGTTAATAGTTCTTCTGTGTTATGAACATTACCAGGATTTCTAAGATTATGGCATTTGCTGTTTTTTTGTATGGAAATAGTTTTTCATTTTTAACAGTGGATTACGGGTGAGTTGTTACCATGTATCCTGTATTCTATATATTACTAGTACGATATTTTGGTGGGTTTTTTTTTCACATCCTATGTTCCCCACCAGTTAGCTACTGTGCCCCTACTGTGTCCCAACAAGAAAGGGAACCTGGAGCTCCCAGTGAGTGTACGATCTGCAACAACATAGTCGGGGGGGGGGTTGTCATTGCTGTTGTTACCCTTTATAGTATTTGTCATAATTAAAGAAATGTTGTTACTGAGCAGAACTGCAGCACCTCAGTTCTTGTCTTTCACCTTATCTGTCTTCACAGAAACTGAATGTATTGGGAAATGCAGTAGTTGTCCTTCAGCTAAGTTTATTTTGTATGTAATTAGATAAATTACTTTTTACACAATTTCTGTTTATTATAACTATGCTAACTTTAGCTGAGAGTTAGCCACCCTGAATTGCAGAACACTTGTAACTTTCTTCAGATAGACATTTTCTAATACTGTTTCATCTTGACACTTTATATTATTATCCTGTTCTGAGAGTAACAGTTTATTTCTAACTCTCTTAATAGAAGCAAAGTGTTCAAAGAAATCTATAAGTCTTACACCCCAACTTTTTTTTGAAGGACCAATGGATGAGAGGAGGTTACCTAATGTGAAGTTTATAAATGTTTTACAACGTTCCAAAAATTACACTTTTAATGTAACTATATTTTATTCATCATTATTAGAAATAATGTGAATAAATGTAGAATGCTTGTAAGCATAGTCATTTTTTATGGTTTTCATCCCTTTCACTAAGCCTAAAGGGAGTTTATCCTATCCATTTTATTGAATCAAAATTATGATTTATTTATCTTTGGTTTGATGGTATTGGTTTCCTAATGCATTTGCTAAATATGTGAAATATACTGTTAACCCTTGTTTTTTACTTTCTGCAACTTGCCTTAGATTCTAGAACATGTTAAACAGATTAAGATATCCTTAAATTTTGACATTTTATTTTTGTGTCATCTGTTAGGAACTTTGTCGTCGTAATTATCAATGTTTATGTTTTCGATAATTGGAGTGCTGTGTTAAACAGACGAAGTTCTTGAAGGACATACATATCTGCTAGTTTTAACTGTTCTGATGTAAAGAGAAGCATAATAATTTATTTATGTGAGACAATGTGGAGTATTTATACATAATATTGTTTTAATAATGTGGAGTATTTGTACGTAATTAATATTGTTTTAATAATGTGGAGTATTTATATGTAATTAATATTGTTTTTATAATGTGGAGTATTGCATATATCAACAGAAGCACAGATAGGGTAATGTATACCTAAAAGATCTCAACTCTACTGACTACATGAGTTAAATTTCTAAGGGTTCACAAGTCTGATTAACAAAATATTTTTTGTGTGTTGTACCCACTGAAACTGTTACCAGCATCTGGCCAATTATTGATATTTTAAGTATTTGGGTTAGTAGTTATCATAAAGTCAAAACAAAAAAGAGGGCTAGGAGAGAAAAAATATCTGAGCATCATGATTTTGCTAGCAAGGATAACATGCCATGGGACTGTACAAAATGTCTTGACTATGGCTTTGAATTCTGTGTTTCAAAGCATCAGACAGCTATTATGAGAGGTGATAGTGCTGATAATTGAACTGTGTTTCTAGTGCTTAGTCAAACAGTCCACTTATACTGTGCTGATGAGGCCATAACAAAGCTGAAACATACATGTACACAGCTAGTGGAGTTTGCCTTTATTGGCCTGAAATTGTCTATGAAACAACTTAAAAAGAAAAATGTCTTAGGCATTCAGAATTGCCATATAGCTGAAACACCTAATGTTCTTAGTGCTGATTTGCATATATCCCTTGTGCCTATAATACAAGAGGTTTGAGAAATCACGCAGTGGAAATTCTAGCTTGGCTAGAATTTTCTTTAGTTTTACTGATTGTTTTTTCGACCTTTTTACTCAGTTTTAGTTTCTTAGTTGGGATATTTTGCAGACACCCTAATGGTAATGGACATCAGCTGGGTATAACAGCCCTGCATTTCTAATGTTTAGTCAAACAGTCTACTTGTGCTGTGCTGTTGAGGCTAACAAGGCAGAAATGCATGTCCACCTCAGTACACTGGCTAGTTGCAGCAAAGTGTTGAAAATGTCCATGAGCACTAGTGCCAGTTCTGATGCACAGTCTTTCAGCATCCAGCCCATGATGTTATTGGGGACAGCTGCATTTCTTGGGTTGACATGTCTCAATGTTCTTATAATATCTGTTGTGTTTACGTGCACACTACTTCATCCTTACTGAGAGGGAGTTTGCCATTTTTTTGTTACCATGTCACACTGCTGAAGAAGTTATTCAGCTCATTCAGGAATACACTGCTGTCATCACAAGAGGGTTCAGATCATCAGATGGTTTACCTGCATGTTTAGGGACTATCAGTCAGACCTCTTTCTGAGTTGAGCCCCAGTATGAAGGCAAGAGCCAACTAGAGAGGCCATCTGACACGTAGTGATGGAAGAGATTTGTACCCTTATCAGTATTTTGACAATGATGGTGTTTCTATTATGGTCTTACCCCTCTCTTGGATAGGGGATATGTAACCTACAGGAGCAATCCATGTAAAGTAAAACTAATTCTGGTGCTTTGCTTGAAATGTTATTTCCTTAAGTGTTTTGGAAGAGAAAACTAGGTATGCTGAAGTGATCTCTTAAGATAAGTGCAACAACATTTCTTTATGTTGTAAAGGAGCTTTAATTGCAGTAGTATGGTTTTTCCTTCATTTTCCAGTACCATTTGCTTCCTTAGTTAAACTGTTTTGTTTACAGTTTAGAACAAGCAGAGATAAATAATTTAAAGCATGACCTGCCAGCTTGACATGTTTAAGTTTTGATAGAAGAAAGGCGGCAACTCTAGTGGTGTAGAGAGATTAAAACCCTTACTACAGACCCAAGTTCGATTAGTAGCTTGGGCGACTACCAGACTGTCAAGGGAGGGATGGGCTTTCCCTGCAGTATTTCCTGGTGGAAGCTGGGGATGCTGCATTTTTAGGGTGATGGGCATGGCTAATCTGCAGCAGAAGGGCAGCAATACTCCACACACTCCTATTGCATGTCGGCCCCTGAAGCATCACCACATTACCGCATTAAGAGAGGAAAGTGTCAGGTAGGGCATACTGAAAAAAAATGGCAGAATGGTGACAACCAGGACCCCCAGAACACTGTTAGATATTATGAGTGGCTCCAGCTGAAAACCAGAGAAAGTTTATGGGATTAGGAGTAGCCAGTAGACCTAGTGTGTATGTGGGGCACTGGCTAGGATGGTCATAGATGATGCAAGGCTCCAGAAAATGTTTTAGTAGATAAAAGACAGTGTCATCTCTGTGGTATAGAAGATTTAATCTCTGACTCTGGCCCATACATCCTGTATTCAATTACTGATCTGCATTGCTGGAGTAGCTTGTAAGAGGAGGGAGAGAAGTTATGAGGAAAAGTCTAGTGCTTACCTCATAAGGTGTAGGGGGTGGCAGCAGTGCTCACTGCAGTAGTACTGTACCGCACTGAATAAAAACAGAGTCCACAATACTGCTGCTGCAGCGATTAGAGTCCACAAACAAATGTGCAGATTATAACAAATAATGATGATAATAAATTAACTACAGGTGGTAATACAGAAGTGACAAATGCTAAGAAGTTAAATTGTTTTTAGGAGAATTAGCAAGAAGAAAAATGTGACCATATTTGGTGATATAGTTGTGGTAAATGCTAATAAATCAACCTGCTGTTTCTAGGAGAAACTGGGATTAAATCAACAAGTACAACAACTGAGCCTTGAACTAGAGCGTGCACAACGAGGCAGAGAAGGATTCAATAACCAAGTGTCTGACCTACACATTCAGCTGGTTAGTGCAAAAGCTCAGGTCAATCGTGAAGATCAGGAGAAAATTCTCATGAAGGAGGAGCTGATAACAGTAAAACAGGTGGGTAACTAATACTGTTAAAACAGCTGGATTATCTATAATAGTATTAATAATTTAAAAGGACTGATAACAGGGTAATAAGGTCATTCCTAGATCAATTGCCTACATCCAGTTTAGGTTAACAGTTATGCAAAACTGTGACCATCACTGACCACAGAAAAAAAAGGAACACAAATGTGATGTAATACCTTTTATTGAACCAATATAAACGTTGCTTTACTCAAGCTTTCGAGTTGACAGTACCCCTTCATTGGGAGTAGTTAAAGTTAATGAAGTTAGATGTGGGTCTTAAATATCCCCTTCATTAAGTATCCATGCCTATTAATGGAAATGCATAATGTCTTTTTTATTTTATTAAAAATGATACTTGAAAATACTCCTGTGGAACGAAAGTGTGCATCTTGAATGCTTAACACGAAAACTACACTGCAGAGACAGACACAGTGTGTGTGTGTGTGTGTGTGTGTGTGTGTGTGTGTGTGTGTGTGTGTGTGTGTGTGTGTGTGTGTGTGTGTGTGTGTGTGTGTGCGCGCGTGCACATTCATCTGTCTGTCTGAGACTTTTGAAAACCAGGTTATAGCCTGTCAAAAAACTAAATGGTCTCCCTGCATGTTACATTAGAGTTAGTGTTCATTTAGCAGATGTTTCTTAAGAAACTGTTCTGACACTCAATGTAAAATAAATTACAGTACAAGAGATGTGTAGAAGAAGAGATTAGTTAAATTCAGAGAAGGAAAACAAGAAGCTTCAATTTGTAATTTGTTAGTCTGTCTAAAGAAGCATTCTTTGTGAGACAGATGTTTTGGTTAACAGAAAGCGTGAATTTGTAATAATGTACAGTTTGCGGGGAAGTGGTGCATTATGAAAAGGGTAGGGACTACCAAAACAGTAAGATGCTAGGATATTATATGTGGATGTTGTGTGCAGTTAGTGCACTATACAGGCTGTGCTTCAGCAGAAAAAATGTGCCATTATGTCAGTCTTAAGTTCAGACAGATATCCCTGAGGAACAGCAGTACTACACAAGGCTTTGTTATACTGTTAAATTGTCTGCATATTAAGGCCTTACTGACTGTTAAGCTTATAGTTACTAGTGTTCTGACTAGACTTTTACCTTATGTAATACTAACTACTTTATTGCCATGACTAAAACAGAAGTGCCAAAACAGACACCCCAGTAGTCTTACACTTTCTGTTAACTTTGAGGTAGTCAGCACATTGGATTCAGGGCAGATTTACAAAAAAATACATTACCAAGAAATAAAAACAACATGCTGCTCTTCAGTATGTTAAGGTCTGTTAGCTGCTCAGAGGAAAATGCTCAAGTTATGTGGTGTCTGTATAAAACCAATAACCATGTTCAGTCTACTCATTGTCAAATTGAATAACTAGCTTAATATCCATTGTTCTGCTTTCCAAAGGTATACAAAAGTGTCCTTGAAGAACAACAACTGACATGTCTAATACTTTCAGATTGAGAAAAATATGCTGCCATTGGCGTTTTTGTCATTTTGCATGTAACTGTGATGTTCATCATTTGATCTCTGCTGCAGCAGCCTTAGCTATATGGATTATATCCTGCACAGGATATAACAGCTGGCCAGCTTTTGGACCTGTTAACAGCTCAAGCAGAGTTGAGTAAAGTCATTGATTTGGTCACAAAGCCCTTCAGAGCTTTCGTTTCCCTGAAGAGAGCTGCTCTTGTGGGCTTTCTAGGATTGATCTCCATTATGGGATATAAGTTCCCTTTGGAAAAAAAAAAACTTCCCACATTTCTTTATCAGAAACTTATTTTCTGTAAACTTTTAAGTTAGGAGACTGTGGTTTGTTGGATTGTCATGTGACTTAATCATTTTAAAAATGAAGTGCTACTTTTTACTTTTATGTAAAAAAAAGACGAGGAAGCTAATTGATTTTTGTTTTTCTGCTGAAAACTTTTGTTAAAATCTTTTAGGGTTTGGTTGTAAGTGTACATTGTGCTTTTCGTGGTGCTTTTTGGTGGGAAACAGTAATTTTTGTTACTTACCTCTTTTACAGACTGCTGCTGTCAAGTCTTACCCAGGATTCAGTTTTCATTTTTGGCTTCACTGTGGCACCATGGAATAGCTTACCAGCTCTTTGTTTTTTTGTTCCTCCAGCTATGAAAAGAGCAAAATCTCCAGGCAGCCTTTGCCCCTTAGCAGGCTACAAATCTGCCTCAGCTGCAGATAATGGCCTTTCTGTTACCATTCATTTTCTGTCTTGGCTCATTCTGGTGTAGTTTTTTAATTATAACAGCTTCTCCAGTTCAGCTTAAAAAATGCAAACACTTCCAAAATGTAAAGTCAGTCTGCAAACACTTCCAAAATGTAAAGTCAGTCAAGCGCTTTCACCCGGGCCCTCCCAGGCTTTCTCAAGACATTTTTACATTGGGTGGTGAGTCTATTTATAATGCCCTTGTCCAACCCAAATACTTTAATTAACAATCAATTGAATTATTATCTCACTTGTAATTTAAAGAGATAAAACATTTTGTATCCATTATGTAAATACCATGTTAAGCTTTGCTCCCATAATAACCTGCACAATTCCCTATTCGCTTTGTTCCTGTCTACCCAACATTGTTCACATTTTATTAGCATTGTTAGAAAACATGTACATATTCACAATGTTGACATCTGTTTAAAATTCTAACTAAAATCTTCTTGTAAATCTTATTAAACCACTTATAAATAAAACCAATTATTACTATTTTTATTTATTTTATTTATAACAATTTTTAATTGTTTTTAAAAAATGATATGTTAGATATGTTTCAAAAGGGTATGTAACATCATAGAAATTACTTGGTTTTTAGTAATAATTGGTTTTATTTATAAGTGGTTTAATAAGATTTACAAGAAGATTTTAGTTAGAATTTTAAACAGATGTCAACATTGTGAATATGTACATGTTTTCTAACAATGCTAATAAAATGTGAACAATGTTGGGTAGACAGGAACAAAGTTTAATAGGAATTGTGCAGGTTATTATGGGAGCAAAGCTTAACATGGTATTTACATAATGGATACAAAATGTTTTATCTCTTTAAATTACAAGTGAGATAATAATTCAATTGATTGTTAATTAAAGTATTTGGGTTGGACAAGGGCATTATAAATAGACTCACCACCCAATGTAAAAATGTCTTGAGAAAGCCTGGGAGGGCCCGGGTGAAAGCGCTTGACTGACTTTACATTTTGGAAGTGTTTGTAGACTGACTTTACATTTTGGAAGTGTTTGCATTTTTAAAGCTGAACTGGAGAAGCTGTTATAATTAAAAAACTTTTTACTCAACGCTTGGTTCGTGATCCTTGCATCCTGGTTGTTCCAGATTACCAGTGGGTGCTTTTACAGAAGTGTTTTTCGTGTTTTAATCATTCTGGTGTAGTCCCTTTAGCCACTATGGACCGGGGATTATTTATGTCTTCTGCAGCTGTTGGAATGTCCTTGGTGGGTGAACCACTCTTGTCGGTCACAGAGGAAAGAGCAGGAAATGCTTCTCTGCCTATCTGGACTGGGATACATGTTCCCTGGGATGATGTGCCTGACAGGAGTCAGTCTGCTTCTGTGGAAGTTTGTCACAATGAAGAAAGTTAAACATTTGTCTTCTATTTCAATTACTTTAGACAGGAATGATTTACTGGGCAGAGCTCAGGGCTTAGTTCATACTTTTCACCCCTCGCATTCTGGTTTTACTAGTAAGAGAAAAAGGAATTCTTCATTTTCTGAAGATTTCTACTTTAATGAACCGAGAAGTGATTTTGAGGGAACAACTTCTGTTTGCTGTCCACAGATGACTAATTCTATTTCTGAGGAGAGTGTTTCTTGTGAGAGTCCCTTAGAATATTAGTTTTTCTGAAACCATATCTAGAATGAGCCAGTTGTTTCACTAGGAACATAATACTATTCCAATATCCATGAAAAAAATATTGATTTGTTGCAAATGGAATTTCCTGTACTCACCCCAGTTTCTCGTGTACTCATGGTATTGGAGGATGTTTTTTTTACAACCTGTAAATTGCCTCACAGGCAGCCTAAGAAAGCAGATAGTTTGTATAAAGTTCCTTAATCTTACAAATGTTTATTTTCTAATCCCGGATCTGATCTTGCAGTGATTTCTTTGGCAAATCCTGCTGTTGCTAACATTTGGTAAATGCTAATTCCTCCACTTCTGTTATGCATAAGAAAGCTTTTGATACATTTGGGAAAAAGTGATTCTTAATTGTCAAGCTCACATGTTAAAGTTTTTGCATCTTTTGAGAATATGAGGAGCATTACAACTATTTTGCCTCTTCTGAGCAAAAATCTTTTGTGAATTCCCTTATTGCTTCTGTATCTCAATGTACCAAACATTCTTTGACGTGTATGTATGATTTGGCTGATGCCTCCTCCAGAGCAGCTGCTACTAGAACTGTTATGAGAAGGTTTGCATGGTTACATGCTCAAAATTTACCTGAGGATGCTAAAGCTCAATTTTTAATTCTCTTTTAGATAGAAGTTGTTTTTGGACCATCTGCTACTGAGGTCCTGAAAAAGTGTGATGAATGAGGGAAACTGATTAGGGGGTACTCAGATGTTTTAGCCTTCCTTTTCCAGGATTGTTAAAGGTGTTATACCTGCCTAGACAACCTTTTATAAAAAGCAAAACACGTAGATATGGCAAGCAGACATTCAAAAATCAATGGCAAGGGGACTGCAGAAAGGAAGGATGAGTCCTTTGGAATCAAGTATAGTCCAACCAGTCTAAATGACTATCAGCAGATGGTACCCCCCACCTTAGGTCTGTCCCAAAATCTGGCTCTCAAGTTTCTCTCTTTGGCAACAGATAATCTCAGACAAATGGGTTCTGATAGTGATACATCAGGGGTACAGATGGCAATGGGTGTCCCTTCCTCATTTTCAGGAGATTCCTCCTCCTCCACCAGGTCAAAGTTTTTTGCCATCCTGTCATTCAGCATCTGCTGACTCAGGGGCAATAGAAGCTGCCCCTCTTTCTCTGAAAGGGAAAGGTTTTCATTCAAGAATGTTTCTGGTTCCAAAGAAAGAAACATGTTGGAGATTGATCTTAGATATTTTCTTTTACAATCTGTGAAAGTCCCAAAGTTTAAATCCCATCAGGACCTGTTACCACTGATTCTGCCTTTCAGTTTCTTAGTAACTCTAGATTTAAAGGGTGTTAATTATCACATTCCTGTAGCCTCAGATTTCACAAGTTTCATAAAGTTTTCTGTGTCTGGATTACACTTTCTGTTCTGTGTTATATTTTGGGTTATCCACTGCATCAAGTATATCATTCTAGCTCCAGTGATAGACTATTGCAGACTGCTTATCTTTGCATAGTCTTTTTCAAAGTGTCAGGAATCTCTCATTTGGGTGAGAGAGGTCCATCACAGACCAGGGTTCCAAGAAAACATCTGATTTCTTCCCACAAGACTTTTCCTAAGGTATCTCCTAGATATCTCAGTCTAAAAGAGCTTTTTTCCACAGGAGAAAGTACATCAATATCTGGATCTATTTTTGAGGTTTCTTTAACAAGGAAATTTCTTAGGATACTATGATTCTTGACATCCACGACTCTCAAGATTCCTTTAACCAGACTCCACATGAGAAATATTCAGTGATACCAAAAATCTGTGTGCTCCCAATGACATCTCCTGACATTCCAGATTCCAGTTTTTTGGATTTGTTAAAAGGGAAATATTGTGGTAGAGAGATCAGTTTTATCTGAATCCATGTCTTCCATTCTCCCTTCCAGCTCCGACCCCTCAGAATTTGCCTGGGGAGTGGTGTCTATGAGAGTGGAAGTGCAGGATCTTTGGAATAAAAATGATAGACCAAAACACATGAACATGAAAGAGATGTTGGCAGTCATAAATGTTCTTCCCCCTCTCAGTCATGTATGGTCCCCAAAGCTACTACAAATCATTACAGACTCTCCAGCGATCATCGTGGTGACTCCCTTCTGGCCTGGCAACAGTGACTCTCCCTTTTTTTGGAAATGGCCAGGAGCAATTACCACAAGCTTCCTCACAGAATGGATCTACTCGCATAAGAACAATGGTGTTTGATACACAACTTCAGCGAACTGCATGGATGATACGAATTTTAATACATTTTCGTTGCCTATTTTCTTAGGACATGCAGCAGGTATTAATAGAGTCAAACAAACCTTCTACTAGGAAATTACATATTACAAAATCGAAAAGATTTTCTAGTTGGAGCAAGACGAGAACCAGGACCATTTTAAGACTAATATGCTTTGGTTCTACAATATTTGTGTGAGTCATCATCCTCTGGTCGTTCTTACTCCTCTGTCAGTGTTCATTTCTCAGCCATTTCAGTATCTCTACCCATGGATCCTCTCTTTTCAGTGTATTCCCACGTTAAAATGTTTTAAAAGGGGTGCTTCATACCTGGTCATCTATAAAACAGGCGGATCCTCCTTAAATATTAATTTTGTGTTGGAAAAATTAACTCTTGTTGCATTTGAACCAGCTCATGGGGCTAATTTAAGGTTTGTAACATGGGAAAACAGTTTTGTTAAGCACTTCTACTTCTCCAAGAAGAATATCTGAGTTACAGGCTCTCATCATGGGTCAGTCTTACCTCATTTTCCACAAAGACTTGAGTGTTCCATGAGAATCAATCCATTCTTTTATGCCTAAAGTAGTATCTGAGTTTATATTGAGCCAAGTTATTCATCTCCCTGTCTTCTTTCAGGAACCGAAAAATAAGGGAGAAATACTTCTTCATACTCTGGATGTCCACAGATAATTCAGATATTATCTTGACAGGACTAAAACCTTCAAAAACTCTGATCAGCTATTCATTTCTTATGAAGGTAAGAAAAAAGGACAACCTGCGACAAAGAAGACTATCTTCAAATGGTTGTTAAATGCTGTTTCCTTTTGTTAAGCCCACCATAATGAGTCATCTCCAGGCAGGGTTAAGATACACTCTACCAGGGCCTTGGCTTCATTAATGACATTTTGGAAAGGAGTAGATTCTAGATGCAGCAACTTGGTCCTCTGTACATACTTTTAAAAATCACTACAAACTAGATTCCTTCTCCTGGTCTAGGACAGGCTTTGCTAGGACCTTTCTCCAGGGCTCCTGAACCCTCATCCTTCCTCCTTCCAGTCATTATAAGATAATTTGGCCTACTCATATGGCTCAGGCTACTGCAGCAGTGATCATTCAGACATCATCTACTGCTGTAGTAAGTTTACTTACACACATGTACTGTCTGTGGGTATTCATCCGAGTTCTGAGATTCTGGCTTGTCTCTCCTGCATAACTTCTCTTTGGACATTATTCTGATTATTCTAATTATTTTTTACCTTTATTGGTCACTTTCCTTGTGGGAGACTGTTTTTATTTATTTCTCTTTGGACATTCTCTGCATTTGATTATGTAAGTCACATTTTCAGAAGAGCTTGTAAAGGAACCTTGTACTTCGAAACTTCTTTTCTGTGACTTCGTTATGTTGGAAGCAGTGCAAATAGGTCTGTAATACCACATCGAATGGTGATAAGTTCGAACACCCTTTGTTCGAACTGAAAAGTCGGAAAGCCCTAAACCGTGAAGTTATGGAACATAGATTATTTTCCCAGGGAAAAAAATCGGTGGGCCGTCTTCGGGGCTTTGCTATTTCCCCCAGTATAGTGCAATCTTGGAGTTGGTATATTTAAGTAGGGGGTGGGGGACAAAGCCCCCCACTTTAGTTTGTTTTAAAGTTATAATTTTTTTTTTCCACGTAGCAGCGATTTTTTTCCCCTGGGAAAAAAATTGCTGTTCCATGAGATCGCTGTTTAGGGTTTTCGGACTTTTAGGTTCAAACAAAGGGTGTTTGAATTTATCACCGTTCGATGTGGTGATATAGACCCGTACAAATCATTTGACGTATTTTGTCCTTTGGATGTTTGCAAGGTTTTGTACCATTTTACAGTCTATTCTGTTTTGGTCCAAGTATGCTTCTGACAATAAGATGCTGTATATTTGATGGTTAGTTAAATGTCAGCAGAGGGAGTGCTTGAAAAATGTCTCAACTTGTTATCCAACCTGGGCATTGGATGTTCTTAGTGTTTCACTGTTGCAGTCTTCACATTTGGGTTATCTACTTGCAGTAGCCCTCAGTCGGCCCAATTATCAAAGTCTTGGGTCCTGCTTCGGTTGCTGTCTCATCTTCCGTGATGTCAGGTAGTCAAGGGTATAAAGCATGCAGCCAACGCCATTACATCAGTCTTTCTTGCTGTGCAGTGCCTGAAGCAGAAGCAGTTCACAAGTGCCGGTCGTCCGCCTCCTGAAATTTTCGTTTTCGAGTGTCAGAACCAACGTTTTCAGCTAAAGCCAAGTACCCCATTGGGGAAACTTTTTTCTTGCTCTAAACCGATGTCAGTAAACGTCAATAATTGTATTTCTTGTGGAAAGCAAATACCTCATAAAGATTTTCATTTGTACTGTATTCCTTGCCTAGGCCCTGACCACGGCGTACCTCGCTGTCGGTTTTATTTAAACCACGAACTATTCGCCGTCGGTACATTTTTGCTTCTAAATATTTTGGTACTCGGTTCAGTTATAGGTTCATAGGTAGGTACTAGGCTATCAGCCCTATACAAGCCTAGCCAAAAAATGTACCCTGGCTTTCGCCACCCAAGAAAATTATTTTCCTGTGCCCCTGTCAAGCAGAGCCACAGAAGTGATCCCCGGGGTGAATTTCCCATTTCCCATCCAATCATCAAGATTTTTCTTGAAGAGTGCTAATGAGGAGCTCTGTTTGACATAGATAGGTAGCCTGTTCCAGAGTATGGGAAGTCTCTGGGACAGGAGTCTATCCCTCCAGCATGTTCTGTTCAATTATCCAGATATGTCTTCAGTAAGCCACCTGACTACCGACATTCTGAAAAAACACAAAGATAAAGACAGAGACAGGCCCCTAGGTCCAAAGCTGCTGACGACGCTTCTCCTAAGCTAGTCTCCAGTTCACCAGTACTCAGTGAGGTGCTTTTGCAGCCCCTGATACATGCTACTTCAGATTCACAGGCCTTTACTGAGACCCATTCAGAGTCCGGTATGCCGCAAGATGCTTCAACTGTGGAACCTACAGATGTCTCTACCTTGGATGTGTCCGGAGCTGCTTTGCAGGCACCAGCTTCTGAGGGTGTATTCAGGCCTACTGACTTGCATATTAAACTGATGCCATCTTCTTCTTCTAGGCCTAAAACTCGAACCATGCCTAGGAAACAGACGCCCAGACCGCATGGTCAGGCCTCTATGCCTAAATAACAAATGATAAGATTGGCTGAAGACCTTATTACTTTAATCAGGGGAAGCCAACCTTCCCCCTCTAAGAGACCTAGGACTAAATTTGCTTATGATACTGTCTCCTCTGATGACCAGCATTTACCCTTATCTACCTATGAGGATTCTGATGCAGAGGACTCTATTCCATCTGCTTCTCCCCCAGAGGATTTTTCTTCTGGTGAAACCTTGCATACTCTTAGGGAGCATTTTCACTGTGAAAGCCAGGATTTCTGTGATTCTAAAAAGACGCTTAGAGATTTCTTGCTCCTGCCCCAACACAGGCCTTTAGCTATCCCTCCTGTGCTGGACATTGTTGACAATGCCTTTTCGGAATCTAGCTTGGCCCCTGAATCTTTACCTCCTGCTCCCAGAAAACCTGAAAGATATTACAGGGTTCCTGATTCTCATACGTTCCTTTTTAAAAATTCTACTGCGGACCCTGAGACCATTTCACAGGGACCCAAGGGCATTAAGGCTACTACTGCCAAAAATCCTACCCCCTCTGATAGAGATTCCAGGGCCCTGGATAGATGGGGTAAAAAGCTATACACCTCTGCAACCTTGGCCATCAGGGCCTTAAATTGCCAGTTTCATATATTAAAGTATCAGTAGCATATTATTGGATTGCTTAAACAGAAAATTATGTTGATTCCTGATTGTGCTGAAAATAAGGATTTACAGGATTTAATGCATTCTGCTGAACACATACTTTGCAATGTGGTTTTGATTCACTAGAGGCATCTTGCGGGGCTGCTATCACAGGGTCTGTACTTAGAAGGCATGCTTGGCTTAAGGAGCAGTCTTTGCCAGATCATGTTAAAATTAAATTGCTGGATGCTCCCTTAAATCAGGACCACCTTTTTGGCGTTAAAGCAGAAGAAGTTCTTAAAAAAATGGAAGAAAAAACTAAATCTATGCAAACTGTTAAAGATTTCTTACAAGTGCAGCCTCCTAGATTTAGTAGGCATTGGCCCTCAAAAAATTGGTCCTTTCCTGCCTCTTCTAGGCCTTCTCAGTTCAAACCCAGAACCAGCAGAACACCCAGGCTTCAGTCCCAGGGTATGAACAGGACTAAGCAGTGGGGGGCTCCCACTTCCAAATCAAGGAGTAGTAAGACTTCCCCCTATGGTAAGCTGTCTCAATGACAACTTTAAAACTTCCAAGCACTTCTCAACTGACTGCTCCTTTAGGGGGAAAGATTGCTCTGCAAGCAAAAAACTGGGAACTCATTACCCAGGACAAATGGGTTTTAAATGTAGTTTCCCAAGGATACAGATTTCACTTCCACACGTTACCAACCCCAAACGGTTGGCCAGATCTACCCCCAAATCAGTGGGCAGAGGCTCAAAAGCAAGTACTCTCTCTCTTAAGATTAAAGGCTATTCAGACTGTACCAGAACAGGAAAAGGGACAAGGTTTCTACTCAAAACTTTTCCTGGTACCCAGAAAAGACAACTCATGGCGTCCCATCCTGGACCTGTCTATCCTAAACACCTTTCTGGTGATTCCAAAATAGAAGATGCTAACTCTTCACCAGTTGCTTCCCATGATAGGCAAAGATGCTTGGTTGGCAACACTGGATTTAAAGGAAGCCTACCTGCACATCCCAATCAGGGAATCTTGCAGAAAATACCTACGCTTCAAAGCAGGCTGCATGCACTATCAGTTCTCTGCACTGCCCTTTGGCTTATCTACTGCACCCAGTCATTGCATTTTGCAGGCAAAAAAATATTCAAATATATCCATACCTGGACGATTATCTAATTCAGGCAGAAAGCCAGGACATACTTCTGAATCATCTGGCATTTGTACAAAAGGTGTTAACTTGTCTGGGGTACACCATAAACTAAAAGAAATCACATCTGGTACCCGGCCAACAAATTGTATTCCTGGGAGCAAGCTTGAACACAACTTCCCAGATGGCTTTCCTCACGCCAGAGAAACAAATTCATTTGACAACTTACTTCAAAATAGTGGCCACAAATACCATGCTGTCTGCAAGGCAAATACTGCAAGCCTTGGTGTTCATGGCCTCGTGCATTCTACTAATTCCATATGCAAGACTGCATATGAGGAAACTACAGTGGTATCTAAAAAGCCTATGGTGTCAACATTCTCAGGATCTAGAAGCAATGATTCCTATCATACCTTGCCTACGGTTAGAATTCCTTTGGTGGGCAGAGGCCTGCCACCAAAACAAGGGACTACCATTCACTCTACCCCCTGCCGCCCAAACCCTAACAACAGACGCATCAGACTATGCATGGGGGGGGGGGGCTCACCTGACAGGGAAGTGCATTCAGGGCAAATGGAACCCAAGTCAAATGCACCTGCATATCAATCAAAAAGAAATGTTAGCTGTACAGAATGCTGTGACAGCCTTCAAGGACCACATACTTCCAGGATAATTAATGGTAAAGACGGACAACACCACTGTTATGTGGTACATAAACAAGCAGGGGGGGGTACCCATTCATTCCCCCTCTGCAGACTAGCCATCGCTCTGTGGAACACTGCCTTGAGCTACCAAGTGCATCTAAAGGCTCAATTCCTGCCAGGAAAACTAAATACACTGGCAGACGAGCTAAGCAGAAATCTCATGGACCCACACGAGTGGAAACTGGAACCAAAGATTTTCAACATGTTGACCAGCAAATGGTGAATCCCGGATATAGACCTGTTTGCCTCCCCCCAGAACTAACAATTGGGCAATTCTGCACAAGGACTCCCCACAAACAAGCTTGGAAAGTGGATGCTCTGTCCTTCAGCTGGAAAAATCTATCAGTTTATGCCTTTCCTCCTCTGCCTCTCCTCTCCAAAGTGCTACTAAAGATCAAGCAGGACAAACCAAGGATGATACTGATTGCACCAGACTGGCCACGTCAACACTTGTCCCCCCTCTTGCACAGTGTGTCACAGCTGGCCCCATGGCACCTACCTCAGATCCCTACCCTGTTGTCTCAGCAGGAGAACCATATTCTGCACCCCCAGCTTCAAACCCTGAACCTGGCAGCCTGGCAAATTACCTAATCTTTCTGTTACCATCCCTCAGTAAAGTGTTGGATGTCATCTCGGAGGCAAGGATGCCTAGTACTAGAAAATCTTATGCTGAAAAATGGAAAGGATTCTGTGCCTGGAACCAAACTCAAGGGAGAGCCACAGCAGCGCCCAATTTACCTCAGATTCTTCAATACTTAACTGAGATGCTTCACAAGGGCCTTTCCTTTTCCTCCATCAAAATTCACGCCTCAGCCATTTCAGCTCATTACAACACAGAACCACCCCTCTTTTCTCACCCACTGCTCAAGCAGTTCCTCAGAGGGGCCAAAAACTTAAGACCACCCAGGAAGGCCCCAACTCCAGCTTGGGACCTTAATTTTGTATTGGAAAAACTCATTCTTCCTCCTTTTAAGCCAGCTGCAACTGCAGAGTTAAAATTCCTTTCTTGGAAAACAGCTTTCCTTTTAGCAATCACTTCAGCAAGAAGGGTATCTGAATTACAGGCCCTTATGACAGTGGAGCCTTTCATCATCTTTCATGCAGACAGGGTGTCCCTCAGGACCAGTCCTTCTTTTATGCCCAAGGTGGTATCCAGCATGGCTTTTAATCAGTCCATTCATTTGACAACGTTCTTTTCTAATCCACAGAGCAAAGGAGAATGGATACTGCACTCTGATGTGCACAGACAACTTAGATTTTACTTGGACATGACTAAACTTCAAAGGAAATCTGAACAACTGCTGGTGGCATTTTCTTTGAGGGCAGAGGGGAAGGCTATTTCAAAGCAAACCATTTCTAAATTGATAGGCCATTGCATTCATTTCTGCTATAAGCACCATGGAAAACCTATCCCACAGGGGATTAGACCCCATTCAACCAGGGCTGCATCTACCTCTACAGCCTTTCTCAGAGGTGTCCCTACCAGAGACATCCTAGAAGCTGCTACCTGGAATTCGGTACATACCTTCACTAAGCATTACCATTTGCGAATTTTCCCTAAATCCAGAGCTGGCTTTCCCACTGCAGACTTGCAGGGTGTTATAGCTGGTCCTAATGCTATCTAAATTCCTCCTCCCATCCTTAGCTTTGGGAATCTACCCAAATGTGATGACTGCAACAGTGAAACACGAAGAACATAGTACAGGTGTGTAAACCTACTCTAAATATAGATGTTCGAGTGTATTCACTGTTGCAGTCCTGGTTACCCTCCCTCCATCCCCCTGACTTCCTTTGGCTATACCTCTATTCTCCTTTAGTATACTTAAAAGCTTTTTGGTGTATTTGCTATTTTGTTGGATGTATAACCTTGTGTATATATATATATATATATATATATATATATATATATATATATATATATATATATATATATAGTTATATTTAATTGCTTCCCATTAAAGGGGGCACCTGACATCTGAGGCAAGAAAAACTGATGTAATGGCATCGGCTGCATGCTTTATACCACTGACTACCTGACGTCACGGAAGATGAGACAGCAACCGACACAGGACCCAAGACTTTGATAATCAGGCTGACCGAGGGCTACTGTAAGCAGATAACCCAAATGCGATGACTGCAACAGTGAATACACTCGAACATCTACATTTATGGTAAATGTACACATCTGTACTTTAGATGTCCCTTATGACTTTGCTTATTTTTTTTTTAGTTCTGGATGATATGTTGTCACTATTTATTGGGGATCCGGTGGTTGATATGTTGCTCGGTCTGTCATGTGGCAGATACTAAGAACATTTATTGCCTGTAGTGTTGGTACCTCATTGGCTAGTTCTGTAGTCACTGTGTAGGCGTAATTGATGCAGTCATACTTTAGCTTCCTGAAGCAGCATTTACTGAAATATGGTTCAATGAAAATATTTTACAAAAAACACAAATGACTGAAGGTCTCGGTGAGGAAACACATTGTAATGAAAAATAGTAACAAGATAAAAAGCAAAATACTTAAGTACAAAAAGTATGACCCTGCAGGAGACAAACCTCCATGCATCTCAAGATGTGATGAGAACTGCAATGTCTATGAGAGTTTCCAGAATAGCTTGATGTGAATATATAATGGCACTTATTTCCATTTGCACAGACCTTGGAATTAGAATAAGTAAGACAAGTTTTGGGGTCAAAATCACTTACTTGGGGGAAGTTGGTGAGCTTACCCCCTGCATAAGCTATTATATTGTATTGTACTGAACTGCTGTAATTACTGTTTCAGTATGACATATTTCCTTGTGGTGATGTTCTGTCATTTATGTTTCCAATAAAACATTTTCTCTGACTTGTATTCCAGTAATTTCTGCTTAATAATGAAGTTTTCCTTGTCAAAGGGTCAGAAAGTACTTGGTTCTCGACAGCGTTGTGAGATTTGAGTGAATTTGACTTATAATTGTTCTAGCATGATGAAGGATGCATAGAATATAGTCATTGGTGACTCTTAAGTACTTCCACCTGGAAACTCTTTCTAACGGACATTTAGAAGTTGGCTTGATGTGTAACTAAGCACACCTGTTTGCCAAAATGTAGAACTTTTTTTTTAATTGTTCACCTTTAGTTTGCCATTAGTTAGCCACTGAGTAAAGTTGTTAAAGCCCACTTGAAAGATTTAAGTATTGGATAAAACATGCTTGCTCTGTATGCTCACATATTTTGTTAGTAAACAAAGAAAAAAGATGAGGCAGTAAGAGAGACCCTTATAATTCACCATTGTTGGCTGGATAGGGCCGTGAGCAGCATGTTTCAATTTACTAGCCACAGCTGAATTGCAGTATAATTTGAATGAAGCTGAGGACTTGTGTAATCCCACCTTCTTTCAACAGTGCATGGGTGTGGTATGATCACAGTGTCATGCACTCTACTGTTGTGTAGATACATCACTATTGTGTAGATACATCACTGCTTCACACTGCCATTTACTTTTGTATTGTATTGTTAAATGCTGCGAGTAGTAATAATAAGCTACTTGACCTGAAAGGGCTGTTAAATCAAGAAAAAGCTGATGTGTGTTTTATAACTAAGTCATGGCTCTCATAACATACCATGTTAAGATTATGAACTTTATATTAATATCTAAATATTAGGCAGTGGTGGAAGGTGGCTTTTAAATCAGAATATTATATACTTGGTGGTCAGTTCTGGCAAACTGGTTGTATCATCGACTGTTTGGTATAGGTCAGCAGTTAAGGATGCATTGGATCAGAACCAGTTCATGATTTAATTTTGATGCCAACTCAAAAATTTGACATCATACTGAGTGATTTCAGTTACTGTACATGTTATTTTACATTGACTGGGTCCCTTATGTACGAAAGCTTTGCACAGTGTGTTACATGCACTATTAGAGAAAAAATAGACCTGATGCCTTATTATTGCAGTGACATTTTGTCTATCCCCAGTGGGTTATTTTGACCATGTTTCATTGCTTTTTTTTTTAATTAAATTTGAATACAGTGTCAACCAAAGAATTAATGTTTCATGATCGGAAAATACTACTAATAGGAGAAAGATTCAAGATGGCTACTGATTAGCATCTTCTGTGACAAGCTCCAGGGAAAGGAAATTATTATGCCTGGAATTTGGCAAAACATTTAAGCTAGAACTTGATTAAAAGTTTTCCATCTTTAAGTAGTGCAGATTGTAAGGAGAAACATTCTAAGGATTTTTTCTTGTCAGAACAACTCTGTGTAAGATCCTGGATAACAAACTTCCTGTACAAATGAGTTTGATCCAAGTCTTCTTCTGGAGAAATGTCTTTAAAAAGGAACTTACATCAGGTTATGTCATCTTTATATTAGCTTTGACCCCCTGCTCCACCTTAGTAATGTGTGCTAATCAGTGGCATAGCTATAGTTTGTGCCACCCGGGGCTGTTTTTGAGTTTGCACCTCCTCCCCCTCACAAAATCATGGTCAAATAGGGCCCCCCACTACAGCCATTCCAGTGTCCCATTACTTGGCTATTTCTCCCCATTTGCCATAAACACTGTAATGTGCATACTGCTTTATGCTTCACTTCTACAATGATTGTTTGGATTTCATTTAAAGCTTTTGTTTTAAATTTTATAGCACAAACACTGATAGACATCTGCTAAACAAAGCAATACAGACTCACAATGAAAACAGACTTAGCATTACAACTTCTCTGCCCTTGAAACTCACATTCATTGAAACAGTATTGAAACCCACATTCAAAGAAAATACATCTGGCCAGTGGCGGATAAAGTTTACCTTTGGGCTGTTTTCAAATCATAGACCCCTTGCACATATATTTAGGACCATGCAAACATAAATGTGTTCTTTGATTCACCTTCCTGATTGTATTAAGTTATATTCTTTGTATTATACAGCACACTTGTTAGAGCGTGTTTTAAATTGATTATTTTGAACATTTTTCCAGTAAGCAATGAAACAAAATTTATGAACCAATAATGGCAAACCTGCCCAATTCAGAACATTTCCATCATAAAAGTCTACTCAGACTTCTGTCATTACAATCCACCAATATCAGTAAATATGCACAATATCTGCAGAAGTTTTATTTATTTAACATTTATTTACTGGGAAAGTCTGACTTGGAACGAAGCCAATTTTCAGTGGAGGCCCAAGGAGAAGCGCTCCAGAAGCATGTCTTTGTAAAAGTAAAAGTTATCTAAATAATTCCAAATTAAAGGGATCTGTAACTAATGAAGAGGTTGCTGCTAGCAAATAATTTATATTTCATTGTTTCATCTACAAATAAAGTGCCTGTTGCCCTTGAAAGATAAATTGCATATGTCACATTAAAAAATGATAAGCTAGTGATATTGCAGTAGGAAATGGATGGCAAACTGATAACAGGTTCATAGTTACTTGGTATCTCCTCCAAAGGAGGACATTCTCAGGACTGCAGCATCCACCCCCTTTAAAGTACAACACAGTACAATATCAGCAATCGACCTACATACTGTGGGAGTAAAACCCATGGCCTTCTGTATCAAAAGCAAGTATACCACCTGTTGTGCTACTAACATTGCAAACAGATCTGGCATAAGCAGCACTAAACTTCTCTTCCCCTGAAGCTGTCAGGTCCTTGTAAAATCCACTTGATACTCAACTATATCTCTCAACTTTGCAGCACAAGAAATGTGGAAAAAGCCAACATTTATTGGGGGGGGGGGGCAAAGGCCCAAAACCAGGGACACATTTTAAACATTGCTTGTACAGTTTTAGAAAGTTGATAGAATAAAATGTTTTGTCTTACCATGCATTTCCTGAAAGATAGGAAGACTGAAACTTAAATGGCTTTCATTATTTAGTGAATTCAGTTCTCACTGATTTGTCAGAAAGCCACACATTTTAAGAGGAACAGACCAAAAGTATGAGCCACACATTCCAGACAATCTGTGAAAATCTGGACAATTGAGAGTTATGGACTAAACTTCTTGAATCACAAGTGGTGGGTGGTGGTACAGGTAGAGGATTCAGGCTCTTGTTTCTTGTGCCTAAGGTACAGGGTTTGAGCATGAATAACAGTAACCATCAGGTATACCTAACTGGGGCATTTCCATACACAGACACACACACACACACACACACACACACACACAAATTTAAAGTTGTGTGGACAAACAGGACATCTGTGTGACAATGCATGCACAGATGTGATGCAGTGGGACCATTGTTTTTAATTAAACTATTAAAATACATTCTCAAAAGCGCCGCCTGGGGTGGACCCCCCCCCCAGCTGCGCCACTGGTGCCAATCCTAATATGCAGCTTTACCTTAAAAAAGCCCTTTCCATAACACTACTATTACTTACTACAAAAGACTGTGCAGACATTTACCACACATGCACACACACACTCACAAACACACACATATTTGCACTAAACCTATCCCCTATCCTAACCCCAAAACTCACACACTCACACAAAAACTCCTAGCCCCACCGTTTACCTCTGTTAACCAACCAGAGGTTGCCCTGTACAGCCTTCCCACAAACAGCCTTTCACGCAAAACATCCAGCAGTTCACTTGAATTGCATAACCTAGTGTTAACCAAGTGAACTGCAATGATATATTATTCTAAACTCTGAAAATACGGACTGGTCCTACTCATTTTTGAATTGAGCGTTTAGAAGAAATGACTGGTCTGAGGAAACACATAAGTCAAAATTCTAACATCTTCTATGAATAACAAAGAAAAGAGTAATGCATAAAATCATAACTGGACTGATTGTTTTATTCGTCAAGTGGGAGAAGTGTTTAACTATTTTTGAATGGTAATTCACAATGCCTTAAAGTCTCAACCAGCATATGGAATGAAGTGTTAAGCTAAAATGTGGAGATAAAAAGGCATTGCCTTTTTTTTTTTTTTTTGCTCCCCCCCAACCTTCATGTTTACTGTCCTGGATCCCCAGCACCTGTCCAAACCAGATCTATCAGCTGTCTTCCTTACCCTCCCCAAGAACTTAATCCATTATGCTGAGGCCGGTTAAGGAACAAATACACTGGGGGGCTGGGCACGTCTCACATCTATCCGGGGGGGGGGGGTTGCTTTGTGACCTATCCCTTCCTGCCTCCCCTATGGTCCCAGTGGTGTGCCTGAGGTGCAGGAATGTAATGGAGATATGCAATATATCTCCCCAGCTCTGCAGCAGCTCATCCAAGTCTCCGCCGTGTTCCCCTCTTTAGGCATGCTTACCGTGTGCCATCCCCAGTCTCCACCAGGGATTATCATCATAAATAAATCCCAAAAAGCACTTGGTTAGCCATTTCCACTGCAAACCACATTGTTTATTCACAAAGACACAGCACCAGCACCCACAATGTAAGGTTTAACCCTGACATACAATCAGTACGTTTTCATCAGAAAACTATGAATGTTACTCTGCTACTCTTATATAACCTTCCCAATAACCCAATTAGTATAATTAAGCCTTTGTTAATTACCTAATAAATGTAAAGTTAAAGTACACATTCTGCTGGCTTAAACTCACACATATTCTAAAATCATTCTTATTTAAAATTCCTAAACATTCTGACCATAATTTGTTAAAGCACTTATCGAAAGAAATATTAAAACAATATATGTTCATTACAAATATTCTATACTAAAAAATGTATATTTGTTTGTGTCTTTCGGCTTTTCCCGGTTAGAGGTCGCCACAGCAGAACTCCGGTCCGCTAATGATTGGCAGTAGAGTTTTACGTGCTGGCTTGCCAGGCCTAACGCACAACCTTCAACGAAGGAACGCCCGTTCATGCATGTCGCCACACAGAAGATGCTCTAACTGAGAATCGAACGGGCAGCGTCTAACTGTGAGGCGACAATGCTACCGCAGCACCACTAAAAATGTTAAAAAATTAGTACAAGTTAAAATGTGTATAAAGAATGCTTCCCTCTAGTGTTAAACTAACCAGTTGATTCCTAGTATGAAGGGTTTATAGGTTGTTGTTGTATCTTTCGGCTTTTCCCGGTTAGGGGTCGCCACAGCGGAACTCCGGTCCGCTAATGATTGGCAGTAGATTTTTTACGTACCGAGTTGCCAGCCCTGATGCACAACCTTCAATGAAGGTACGCCCATTCACGCATGTCTCCACACAGAAGACGCTTTAGCTGAGAATCGAACAGGACAACGTCTTATTGTGAGGCGACAACGCTACCGCAGCACCACCACCGCAGTTATGAAGGGTTTATAGGTATAAAAATATATTAAAAAAGTGTTTTAAAATATTTAAAATAAGACAGTTGTCATACAGTGAGGTAAAAGATGGTAAAAAAAGAATTAAACTAACACAGCATACTACAGTAATTATTCAAATGCCACTACATTATAATTTAGCAGATCTTAATTTTAATATTGGGGCCAGGTAGACCATGTCATTCAGACCTGGCCATCTATTTGCTTCCAACACCAGCTGCCAGCATAGCTTTCTATACTCTGACTTGGTCCCCCAAGGGCCACCTCTGATGTCAACCGGGACCTCATCTAACACAAAGAATAAAAATGTGGCAGATTCACGTCTGTGCTTATAAAGTGCATTTCTCAAATTACATTTCCTAATGTCGTAGACATGTTCATATATCCTTTTCCTCAAACATCTTTCCGTCTTGCCTACGTAGAAAGCCTCACATTTTCTACACACTGCAATATATACAAGCCCTTTAGTATCACAATTATAATAGGATTTAGATGTTATATACTTATTCCTACTACTAATATATATCTCCGAAGTGTTGGATATAAAGGGACATTGTTGGCAAGCTCCACATTTATAAGTGCATACTTTCTTTTTTCCTGTATTAGTACATTTGTTTTCCAAAAGGTCCTTAATACGTTTACCCTTCCTAAAAATAAACTTTAATGGCATATGAAACTTAAGATTCAAGTCCAAAAATTTAGAAAATCTGTCCCATTCTTTTTTAACAGAGTTCCTAATAATATTAGAATCCCAATTATAATCCAAAATAAAAACATTTTCATATCCAGCATCCAACTTATTGTTAACTTCGTCTTCCACCGGTACCATAGCACCCATACCTAAAAGTGAATCTACCCTTTCTGTGTTGAAAGGCTTCATCCTGTATTTCCTTTATAAGTGTCTCAGGGTACCCTCTTTCTAAAAACATAGATTTCAACAAAGCACTCTCTTTATTAAAATCATTCTCATCAGACGTCATCCTACTTCCCAGAATGTATTGGCCCTTTACAATACTTTTCTTTTGGGAAAATGGATGGGCGCTATGAAAATGTAAAAATGAGTTACAATATGTGTCTTTCCTGTGGACCTTAGATACAAACTTGTCATCATCCTTCATAGTGGTAACATCAAGATAATCAGTACTTTCATATCCAATTTTATAAGTGAATTTCAGAAAGTCAGTAGTATTCGATATGTAGTTGAAAAATTCTTTCTTCACTTTCTATCCAAAAAAGACAAATATCATCCAAGAAACGTTTGTAAAGCACCCAACATTCCTTAAATCTAGAATTGAACACAAGTTTCTCCTCCCACCAAGAGAGTACCAAGTTGGCATATATAGGGGCACACACAGCTCCCATGGCAACTCCCTTAGTTTGGCAGAAAAATTTGCCTACGAAATATATAAAGTTATTGTGAAGAACCATTTCCATTAACACCAAAAACACAAACTTTTTTCTCTGTACATTTTTTATCTTTTCTTAGGATTTCTCAAAAAAAATCAAAACCTTCCTTATGTGGAATCAAAGTAAAGAGATCAATCACATCAGTGGTGATGAAAATAATGTTTTTTGTGCTCAAGTTATTCCTAACACTCCTTAAAAAGTCCCAAGAGTCCTTTAAAACATTAATTGGCCCCGTGAACATATTCTTTAATTTAAAATCGACATATTTGGCTATAGGGGCCATAACTGATTGACTAGCAGCCATGACTGGCCTAAGTGGTGGGTTATTTATGTCCTTATGGACCTTTGGAATCCCAAATATAGATGGGACCCTAGGTTCTTTATTATGTAAAAATCTGAACGTTTCTGTATCAATAAACCCTTCAAGCACCAAATCATTAAGAGCTAAGTATATTTTCTTATATGCAATATGTATCTCATTTATCAATACTTTAGTATATTTACTCTCATCAAGTAATAAATCCATTATTTTACTTTCATATATAGTACATTCCATAAGTACAGTTCCTCCACCCTTATCCAGTTTCATAATCCTAACAAACTTGTTAGATCTAATAGACTCCAATAGGGACCTTTCCCCTACTGTCAGGTTAGACCATACTTTGTTTTTAGAAGTTTTCTCCCTTAATTCTATTTCCGCAGCATTTTCAAAATGTTTTAATTGTGGATGTAGTGGGGGATTCCATGTACTCTTCCTTCTTAAATTCCCAACCATATCTACATGTCTATTCTTTAAGAGTTCCAGATTTTTCTTACGGACAAACATTTTTAAGTCTATTAATAATGTACTTCATAGTTTCATAGTTTCATAGTATAGTACTAGGCTATCTGCCCTGGGGCATTTGTAAGCCTAGCCATAGTGATGTGGCTTTTGCCACCCCATGAAATGGTACAAAAATGTACAGAATAAATCTAGAATACTGTGCCTCTGTCTAGTAGTGACACAATGAAGGTCCCCTTATATAATAGAATTAGTTTACTGTGCCCCTGTCTAGCAGTGACACAGATGTGACCCCTGGGGTAAACTTACGATCTCCCATCCACTCATCAAGATTTCTCTTGAAGAGAGTCAGTGAGGGGCTCTGCCTAATATGAACTGGGATCCTGTTCCAAAGCATGTGAAGCCTCTGGGTTATGAATCTATCCCTCCAGCATGTCCTATTCATACTTGTGCCGAGGTTTAAGTCTTTAGCTCTCGTGGTCCTGATGGATTTGGATTTTTTGAGGTGGAGCATGTCCATCAGATCCTGATTGGACATGGCCTTGTACGTCAGGCAGAGATCACCTCTGAGCAGGCAGTATGCTACTGAATAGAGCTGAAGTTTCTTTAGTCTGGCAGAATAAGACATATGTTGGAGACCCTTGATCCTTTTGGTGAGGTACTTTTGTGGTCTCTCCAGCTGTTGCAAATGCTGGGTGAGGTACATACCAAATGGGGCATTGTACTCAATCATGGGTCTGATGAGGGAGGAATATAGGGGTACAATGACATCCTTGGATCTGGATGTGAATCCCTTCATGATGAGGTGTACAAGGTAGAATGTTTTTCTAACCACTTTGGCAACGTGGGTGTCAAATGAGAGGTCGCTGTCTACTTGGGTCCCTAGGTCTCTGATTACTTTTTCCGTACTCAGTGGGTTGCTGTCTATGTGATAATTTGTGGGTACTTTGTTTTTTCCAAAAGGGATGACTATACATTTTTTGGCATTTAGTTTAAGGCCATGACTACGGCACCAGTTGTCCGTTTCAGTGAGGCCTTTTTGTAGGATGTGTGTGTCTGCTGGTGTATCGACTATGGCACCTAGTTTGCAGTCATCTGCGAACTTTGTCAGCCACAGCCCTCCCATGTTTGCTTTAACATCTGTGAAATAAATGCCGAACAAGAGGGGCCCCAGGACAGATCCCTGAGGGACACCACTTGTGACTGGCTTTGAGTCAGACATTGCTCCAGCGATTTTAACTTTATGGGTTCTGTCCTTTAGCCAGTTTGCAACCTTACTTTTAAGCTGTTTAGCTTATCTATGATGCCTGAGTGGGGTATTGTGTCGAAGGCCTTAGCCAAGTCCAGGTATGCTGTATGGACTGCTTTGCCCTCATCAATGGCTCTACTGACTGTTTCGAAAAAGTCAACCAGGTTTAAAAGGCACGATCTGCCCTTTACAAAGCCGAACTGGGTGGGGTCAAGTGTCTGTAGGTCCCCTATGTATCTGTTTATGAGTTCCATAATGATTCTTTCCATAGCTTTGCAGACCAGGCTAGTTAAGCTTATGGGGCGGTAGTTTCCAGGGTCTATAGAGGCACCCCCCCTTGTGGAGTGGGACCACTGTTGCTGTACGCCAGTGTTCAGGTACATATCCCGAAGTAAGGCTAAGGTTAAATAGCATTTTTATGTGTGGGTTTAGCTCCTCTTGGAGTTCACGTAACACGCACCCCGGGATACCGTCAGGTCCCATTGATGCTGTGTTTTTTGCTTTGTTTAGGGTGGTTCTCACTTGGACATCTGAGATGACAGGGAGATTACATTCAGCTGGGATAAGTATTTCTTCTTTTGGGGGTGAAGGAGGGGAGAAATTTGCACTGAACCTGTCAGCCAGAATGATAGCAATATCTGTGGGTTCAGTGTATTTTTTGTTGTTGTGAACCAACTCTGAGCATATCTGAGGGTTTCCGCCTAGGTTTCTAACATAGCTGAAGAAGGCTTTGTGGTTATCTTTAGTGTCCTTAGCGATTTTTCTCTCAAAGTTTGCCTTGGATGTTTTTATGAGAGAACGTAGTTTTCTGCTAATGTTGATCAGAGATGTCTTCCCTTCATGGGATTTCGCTCTGACGTGCAGTAGCTTCCTTCTTTTGTTATACAATTTGTTTATGGCTGAGATCCACCAGACAGGACGCTTACATTTGGTGGAGAGGGACTTGGATTTGTTTGGGATTACATGATCCATGCATTCTTGGAGATGTCCATAGAAAGCATTTGTGAAGGATTTGGCATTGTGGGATGTGGTATCCACTGGCACAGTGGGCTTAAAGGATACCATTTCAGTCTTAAGAAGAGTGAAGTCTGCTTTTGAGAAGTTTTTCACTGTGGTCTTTTGTGCTGGGGGTGGAGGTGGGATATGTATATCCAGGGTGATTAGTTTGTGGTCAGATCTCACTAGTGAGGGGTATACTTCTGGTGTGGAGCATTTTGTCCCCATGTTTGTGATGATCAGGTCTAGTATATTATCTCCCCTAGTGGGAGAGGTGACTAGTTGTTCCAGTGCATTTGAATTTATGAATTCCAGGAACCTTTGGGCTAGGGTATTAGGGCTAGAATAATGTACCCAATCTATGTTTGGGTAGTTGAAGTCTCCCAGTATGATGGTATTTTGTGATACATTCATATCCTCCAATGTCTTCAGGAAGGCTGAGTGGGGTTCTTGAGATTGGGAGGGTGGTCTGTAACATGCTACCAGTTGTATAGCAGTTTTGCCTATGGTTAGTTGCACCTGTATGGTCTCTGATGCTTCATGTGTTGCTACTAACCTGGAGGTGTGGGTGTCCTTTATGAATATGGGCACTCCCCCTCCCTTTGTGGTTCGGCCCGGTTTTGGGGCCGAAAAGCATGATACGAGGTATAGCCTGGTAGCTCTGGGGTGCTCTCAGGAGCCTTGAACCAGGTTTCAGTTACTGCACAGACGTCGATGTTCTCCATGCTGAGGAGTGCATCAAGTGCCTGCATCTTGAGATTTAGACTTCTGGCGTTGAGCAGCATTACCCTTAGTTTTTTTCCATTTTTGTTTTCTAAGGAGGTGGGTTTGTCTTTTGAGCCATGCCTAAAAAAGGCACTATGGGGGTGGCAAGAGCCTTAGCCAATATCCGGAAGCCCAGTGGTGACAGGTGTAAGCCATCCCTTGCGAAGCAGCATGGCTTGTCCAACATATCATCCCAGGCAGACAGACATTGGATCCCCTTAGAATGACATTTTTCTTGGGTACCAACTTGAAACCTTTAGCAAATAAATCAAAAAATACATTTGTAAAAGTTAAACTGCTATAATTGAAAATAGTATGTCCATGTCATGTAAACTTGGGACCTTCACCTTCAATAGAGTCCTGTTCATCAGGAGAGTTACTTACCTGTTCATATAAAGTAAAGTTAAATGCATTTAATACACCTGTCTCATTCCATTGTTGTTCCACCCCCCAGTTGCCCTGATTGTAGTCTGTTGGTGCCTTGTTTTTCAGACTCTCCGACCTCTGGGGGGGGGGTACTCTAAAGGGTCATTCATATCACCAGGTCTTCGCAGTCCCTCATCACTAACTTCACAATTTTCATCACTACCATGATATCCATAACCATCATTCATTTTATTAATAAGCACCATCTTAAAAATACTCAATTGTATTTATTACTGCTTGGTGTAACTCATTCTAAGCCTTTTGGTTTAAACACTTGGGCTTCGGACCAGTTGTTTTGCACTGAGAGGGTTTGTGGTCTGCACTGTTGTGGCAGAACAGGTAGCTTACATCCTTCTAGGTTGGGAACTGCTGATTGAGGGCTCAGTGTCTGTTATTCTAAAAGTGTATTAATTCTGGTTTAAGCACTTGGGTTTTCAGGCCAGTTATTTTACATTAAGAGGGTTCGTGGTCTGCACTCTTGTGGGAGGAGAGGCTGGACTCTGCCCTTCTGAGCTGGGAATTTCTGGTTAAAGGCTTATAATGCATGCATATCTGAACTGCTTCTTACCGAAGTTGGTGCGCCTTGTTTGCTGTGGCATAGACTGGATTCGGGCCTGCTGGATCTAGCTTTGTTTGTGTAACTTGAGCACTAATCCAGACATTCTCTAAAGTATTCAGTTGTATTTATTACTGCTTGGTTGTAACTTGATTAAAGTGTAGCTATCATTCTAAGTCTTTTGGATTAAGCACTTGGGCTTCAGACCAGTTGTTTTACATTAGGAAGGTTTGTGGCAAGCACTGTGGTGGCAGGACAGGTAGCTTTCATCCTTCTAAGTTGGGAACTGCTGATTGAGAGCCCAGTGTCCAAGTGTATTAGTTCTGGTTTAGGCACTTGGGCTTCAGGCCAGTTATTTTACATTAAGAAGGTTCGTGGTCTGCACTCTTGTGGGAGAAGAGGCTGGACTCTGCCCTTCTGAGCTGGGAATTTCTGGTTAGAGGTTTATAGTGCCTGAATATTTGAACTGTATCTTACTGAAATTGGTACACCTTGTTTGCTCTAGCATAGACTAGATCCAGGCCTGCTGAATCTAGCTTTGTTTATATGCTTGTTGTTTGTTTGCTTGTTATTTCCCTGGAAGCTAATTCCACCTAATACGCGGCTTCTCAGCGTTTCTGTGGATCACTAGTGATATCTGCATTGCTTACTGTACTAGTTCCTTGTTTCACTTGAAAGAAAGTTACTGTTTGTCGTTTTTGCATTTAGTTACTTGTAACACATTGCACTCAAGTTACCTGGCACTTGCTCACTAAAGCAATTATATAAGTCAGTACTAAAAATTAAAAGCACTACACCCTCACTCCCCACTGGCCCTTGTTTTCAATTATTAAGGAATTCCCAATATTATTCTAGCATGTCCAAAGGTCAGTTGTCAATCTCCTCTCCGGTCCAGCTGGTGAATCCGGGAATCTTGAGGCAGTGTTATAACTGCCTCATGTACACAGACAACCCTCTCCTCCTCCCACATAACACAAATACTTGCGAGAGATGCAGCTATTTAGCCAAACTGGAGGCTGAGCTCTCTCAACTCAGGACTGGCAAGACCAGACAGGAGGAGAAGGCAACTACACACACCACAAAACCAGCCTCACATAATGCTACCACACCACTGAATCAAACACATAAACTCACAAAGACATACTCGGAGGCTCTGAGTAAAAATTTACCTAAACAGCAGAGGCCTCCAAAGCAGACACCCAAACAACTGCTACCTCAAGACACCCCACAAGCAACACATAAACCACAAAAGCAGCGTGCAAAGCAGTCACAGCCTTTAAGGCCAAATACAACACCAAACATACTTGTCATAGGTGACTCCATAGTCAGACACACTGACGTCCCACTCACCAGGCTGAACAAGGAGAGGGTCACAGTAAGCAGCCTATCGGGCGCTAGAATCCACCGCATAACACAAGCACTCTGGTCACTCCACGGCAAGTACAAATATGACACAGTCATTGTCCATGCTGGTGTGAACGACCTGAGACGTACCTCCCTGGACTACATGAAAAGAGACATAGAGGAGCTCTCTGATTATGTAGCCCAGGCAGGTATGACCCTGACCCTGAGCAGTATCCTTCCTTCACCAAGAATGATGCCACAATATAGAGACAAGATGATTAGCTTTAACAATTGGCTTAATGTCTGGTGTCATTCAAAGGGGATCCAGTGTCTGTCTGCCTGGGATGACATGCTTAACAAGCCACGCTGCTTCGCAAGGGACGGCTTGCACCTGTCACCCCTGGGATTCCGGATATTGGCTAAGGCTCTTGCCACCCCCATAGTGCCTTTTTAGGCAAGGCTCAAATTCTAAACCTACCACCCTAGAAAACAAAAATGGGAAGAAACTGAGGGTAATGCTGCTCAATGCCAGAAGTCTAAATCTCAAAATGCACACACTCGAGGCCCTTCTCAGTATGGAGAACATCGATGTCTGTGCTGTAACTGAAACCTGGTTCAAGGCTCCTGAGAGCACCCCGGCACTATTAGGTTTTACCTCATATCATGCGTTCCGCCCCAAAACCCGGACCACACCACAAAAGGAGGGGTGTATCCATATTCATAAAGGATACCCACACCTCCAGGTTGGTGACAACGCATCTAGCTTCGGAAACCATCCAGGTGCAACTAACCATAGGCAAAACTGCTCTACAAATTGTAGCATGCTACAGGCCACCCTCTCAAACTCAGGAACCCCACACAGCCTTCCTGAAGACACTGGAGGGTATAAATGTATCTCCAAACACCATCATATTGGGTGACTTCAACTACCCGAATATAGACTGGGAACATTACTCAAGCCCTAACTTTCTAGCCCAACGGTTCCTGGAGTTCATAAATTCAAATGCCATGGAACAGCTAGTCACTGTTCCCACGAGAGGAGAAAATATACTAGATCTCATTATCACAAACATGGGGACAAAATGCTCCACACCGGAAGTATATCCCTCATTGGTGAGATCTGATCATAAACTAATCTCACTGGAAATCCACATCCCGCCCCCACCCCAAACAAAAAGACCACAGTGAAGAACTTCTCTAAAGCAAACTTCACACTACTCAAGACTGGTGTGGTATCCTTCAAGGCCCCTGAGCCAGTGGAAACCACAACCCAAGCTGCGGAAGCCCTTACAAATGCCTTCTATGAACACCTCCAGGACTGCATGGATCAGGCAATCCCAAATAAAACCAAGACTCTTTCCACAAAGGGCAAACGTCCAGTCTGGTGGACCCCAGCCATTAACAAGCTTTACAATAAGAGGAGAAAGCTATTACATGATAGAACAAAATCCATAAAAGGGAAGTCACCCCTGATCATTATTAGTAAAAAAATACGAGCACTCATAAAATCAACTAAGGCCAATTTTGAGAGAAAAATTGCCATGGATTCAAAGGACAATCATAAGGCCTTTTTCAGCTGTGTTAGGAACCTGGGTGGAAACTCCCAGATATGCTCAGAATTAGTCCAAAATGATACAAAAATCACTGAACCCACAGACATTGCCAACATACTGGCAGACAGGTTCAGTGCAAACTTCACCCCCCTCTCCCCCCCCCTAAAGGAGAGATAACTATCCCAGCAGAGTGTAGCCTCCCAGACATCTCAAATGCGCAGGTGAAAGCTGCTCTCTCTAAAGCTAAAAACACAGCATCAATGGGACCGGATGGTGTCCCCGGCTGTGTGCTACACGAGCTAAATGAGGAATTAAACCCGCACATAAGGCAGCTGTTTAATCTCAGCCTTACCACAGGATACGTGCCCAAGGAGTGGCGTACGGCAACTGTGGTCCCACTCCACAAAGGCGGTGCCTCTACAGACCCTGGTAATTACCGCCCCATAAGCTTAACAAGTCTAGTCTGCAAAGCTATGGAGAGGATCATAATGGAGCTCATAAACAAAGATATAGGGGACTTGCAGACATTGGACCCGACCCAGTTTGGCTTCGTCAAGGGCAGATCATGCCTTTTGAACTTGGTCGACTTTTCTCGAAACAGTCACCAAGACCATTGATGAGGGAAAGGCAGTCCATACAGCCTACCTTGACCTTGCAAAGGCCTTCGACACAATACCCCACTCGGGTATTGTAGAAAAACTTACCAGCTTAAATGTAAACCCATATGTCACAAGATGGGTTGCAAACTGTCTTAAGGACAGAACCCACAGGGTTAGAGGTGCTGGCGCTATGTCAGACTCCAAGCCGGTCACAAGCGGTGTCCCACAGGGCTCGGTCCTTGGCCCCCTATTGTTCGGCATCTACTTCTCAGAAGTACAGGCCAACATGGGAGGACTTTGGCTGACAAAGTTTGCAGATGACTGCAAACTGGGCGCCATAGTGGAAAGTGCATCGGACACGGATATCCTTCAGAAGGGACACACGGAAACAGATAGCTGGTGCCAGAGCCATGGCCTGAAGTTAAACGCCAAAAAATGTATAGTCATACCCTTCGGGAAAAACAAGGTAACCCCAAGCTACCATATAGGTGGCAATCCACTAAGCACAGAAGAGGTTATCGGGGACCTGGGGACCCAGGTTGACAGTGGCCTTTCTTTTGACACTCACGTTGCTAAAGTGGTTAGAAAGACCTTCTACATTGCCCACCTGATCATGAAGGGATTCACATCCAGATCTAGTGAGGTCATTGTTCCCCTGTACTCTTCACTTATCAGACCAATGATCGAGTACAATGCCCCATTCGGGATGTATCGCACCCGACATCTGCAGCAATTGGAGAGACCCCAAAAGTTCCTCACCAAAAGGATAAAGGGACTCCAAAATCTGTCATATGCTGCCAGATTGAAGAAACTCCAGCTCTATTCAGTTGCATACCGTCTGCTCAGAGGTGACATGTGCCTGACATACAAGGCCATGTCCAACCCGGAAATAATGGACATGCTCCACCTCAAAAAATCCAAATCCACCAAAACCACTAGAGCAAGCGACTTAAACCTTAGCACGGATATAAATAGGACATGTTGGAGGGATAGATTTATCACTCAGAGACTCCCTATGCTGTGGAATAAAATCCCGGTCCATGTGAGGCAGAGCACCTCGCTGGCTCTGTTCAAGAGAAATCTTGACCTGTGGATGGGAGATCGTAGGTTTATCCCGGGAATCATCTCTGTGTCACTGCTGGACAGAGGCACAACAAACTAATGGGCACAGTATTTTTTCATATAAGGGGTGGTGTAAGCCACAAAAATTTGGGCTAGGCTTATAAATGCCTTAGGGCAGATAGCCTAGTATAAACCTATGAACCTATGCACCTATGAACCTAAGTTGTCTCCCTTTATTATGTCTAAAAAATACCCCCTCCCCTTTATCAGAATTCATGTAAGCTTTTGGATACTGAATTTTCTGTGCATACTCATACATGTCCCTTTCTAATTTCCATTTCTTTCTGTTTAAAATACCATTTAATTTTTCATCAGTCTGCATTCTGAGATCAAAATATTTTTTTCTTTTCTTTTCACAGAAAACATGAGATCATTAACCAAGCAGGAATTTACATTATTTATTCTATCATTCAGTACCTCCATAACCCTCTCATTCTGCTTAATAATGGCACGTAGAATATCAAAACCACACCTATCAAAATATTTAGAAGTTCCAGATGGAATTCTGAACCCTCCTCTACATTGTTAGGGTACCTAAATACCCTCAGTCCCTTTGGTACAATATTTAATTTAATGCATTCTTTCAAATAAGCAGTATCAACATTTACAGTCTTAAATTTAAAAAGCAGTTCCTGTAACTTATTTAAATTGTTAGCATAAGTGTCAGCTTCATCGTTTTTACTTTGCTGTACATATTTATCAAAAGATAGATGCTTGTTAAGCCGTGTATTCAAATTACATTCATTAACCACAGTGTTACTGTTTATGTTAGAACAGTTACCTTGTCTGTTTTTCAGTCCTTAAATTCAAATTGTTGTACCCATTGCTGTTAGAAGCCATCACACTGGACTGTAAACCCTCTGGAGTCCTTCTTCCATCAAACACAGGGGAATTAACTAAGCCATTCTCTCCATTTGAACGACAGTGAGTACACACTCCATTTCCTTCTTCTTCTTCATGCTGTCATCCCTCCTAATTACCAAGCAGTAAAGATTTGGAGGCAGGTTTAAGCAGGGAATGGCAAATTGGTGTCAGCAATTCCACAAGCTGTGTCTATTGGCAGTCAGACTCACGATAGCCTTTTCACTGCTGTTCCCAACTGAAACAGCCTCATTGGAAGCAATAAGCCCTTCCATCCTCCAAAACAACCAGAACCAGTATAAAGGAGGAAAAGTGCCCAAACAGTAACCAATAAATCCCAAAAAGCACTTGGATAGCCATTTCCACTGCAACCCACAATGTTTATTCACAAAGACACAGCACCAGCAACCACAATGTAAGAATTAACGCTGACATACAACCAGTACGTTTTCGTCAAAAAACTTCATCAGATAACTATGAATGTTACTCTGTTACCCTTATATAACCTTGCCAAAAACCCAGTTAGTATAATTAAACCTTTGTTAATTGACATAATAAATGTTAAATACACATTCTGCTGGCTTATATTAAAATTAAGATCAGCTAAATTATAATGTAGTGGCATTTGAATAATTATTGTAGTCTGCTGTGTTATTTTAATTCTTTCTTACAATTTTTTACATCATTGTATGACAGCTGTCTTATTTTAAATATTTTAAAACACTTTTTAAAAATATTTTTATACCTATGAACCCTTCATACTGGGCATCAACTTAGTTTGTATGGTGCAATATTTCTTTTGAACACTAGAGGGAAGCATTCTTTATACACATTTTAACGTATTAATTTTTTAGCATTTTTCATATACATTTTTTAGTATGGAGTGTTTGTATTGAACATATATTGTTTTAATATTTGTTTTGATAAGTGTTTTAACAAATTATGGTAATATAGGAATTTTAAGTAGGAATGATTTTAGAATATAAGTGTGAGTTTAAGCCAGCAGACTGTACTTTAACTTTACATTTATTAGGTCAATTAAAAAAGGTTTAATTATACTAATTGGGTTTTTAGCAAGGTTATATAAGGGTAGCAGATGAAAATGTACTGGTTGTAAGTCAGCGTTAAATCTTACATTGTGGTTGCTGGTGCTGTGTCTTTGTGAATAAACATTCTGGTTTGTAGTGGAAACGGCTATCTAAGTGATTTTTGGGATTTATTGCTTACTGTTTGGGCACTTTTCTTCCTTTGTAGTGTATCATCATCATAAATGCCCATGTGACTGCCCAGCCCAGGATGGCTAAGCCCATCCCAACCTACCACTCTGTCAGTCTCCTGAGACACTAATCAAACTTGGGTTGCCAGTAGTCAGGGCTTTATCCTTCTATCCCACTACAGCAGCTGTAAAGGCATTGCCTTTTGAATATATTGAAGTGTAATGTGCAAGTTATTAAATACATAAATTCAATATTATTAAGTTGGAAAAATATTAGTAAATAATAGAATGAAACAGCCATATGGAAATGCTAGTATGTAAATAAACTCATACATATTCATGAGCATTGTATTCCTAGTATTAACGGTGCCCTTAAAATTATTTGCCTAATAAAGGCACTTATGCTACTGTTTAAATTAAAATGAAAGCGCCTTTCATTATAAGAGTATGGGAATGGTTAGGCCTTCCCACTAGTTTCACTGCATGAGCTAGACTAGTTTATTGGTGAATATTTTCAGTGGAGAAACTAGTAAGGAATTGCCACACGACTCATGTGAATCATATGAGGCTCTTGAGTTAGCAGGATGTGTTAAAAAAACAACAACAAAATTATACCATCATTTATTTTATTGTTTAAATTTGCACATGAGGGAACTGAATATGGACTAATCCCCCTTTGGTCAACATTTGTTTAGTCGACAAAATTTAGCTGACTACACAGATAGTTGGCAGGTGTGCAAGATTGCGTCATTTTCAGAGTAGGGAAATATGCCCTTTCTCTGAAATTGTGCGATCTTGGAGTTAGTACACACACACATATATATATATATATATATATATGCGTGTGTGTGTGTGTGTATATATGTGTATATATATGTGTGTGTGTGTGTGTGTGTGGGTCTACTTTAGATAATTGAAACGCCACTTATCTGACTCTGAAAATGCCAAGACAAAATCACCAGAAATCCACTTAAACGAACACTTTCATCCCCAACAAAAAAAATACAGGTAAGTAAACATTTGGCCGTACCACAACAAAACATGAAAACTGAACCACATGAAACCCACCCATGTGGGCTCTTTGCCCCCACCCCCAACTAAATATACCAACTCCGACATCGCACTACAGTGGGGAAATGGGCAAAGTTCACCATGGTGGACAAGTTGTTACTTACCTTTACTTTTTTGTCAATGATAAGTGGATTTTCAGTGCTTTCGTCTCAGCGATTTAAAAGTCAGGTAAGTGGTGTTTCGATTATCTAAAGTAGACCCATATATATATATATATATATATATATATATATATATATATATATATATAATTAGCAGGGTGCGGTGGGTACAGGTGGTTTGCCCCTCCCGGAAAAAAAACTCAAACATTTTATTGTTTTTTTTTTTTTTTTTTTTTTTTTTTTTACTTTTGCATGCTGAGATAATTTTGCTCGCGCATGCATAGTAGAGTATCGATTTTTGCAAGGTCGACCTTTTGTGGAGCCATATATATTTGAAGAGGCTGTCATTATCCAAAAAAACAGTGCTAAGGAAGTGACTGGGTATGCATACTTCTTGAGTCAAGAATATGTAAAGCAGTGTTAGTTACCTGTATAAATAATAGTGAAAGAGAGTGGAAAAGAAAATAAGAAATAGTTGAAACTTCATAAAGTCACACCTTTTTTATCATTATTTGCTTAGCAACATTTAATGTATACGTGAGAAGTAAAAGGGAAAGGAAGTAATGAATTGCTTGGTAGAAAAGGCTTATCCATAAGAATAAGTAATGTATTATAGAGTACTTATCTGAATATTTAATTTACTAATGTAAAGTATGTGAACTAGGTTTTGATAACTGGTGTATGAAATATGTTAAATGCAGGGTGTTTATTGTTGTTTCACTTATCTGTTGTAGCTCTAATTTAAGTTGTTAGTAATATAGAAGTACATATTTAATATGTATGACTCTAGCCATTGTATACCTAGAACTTGTAATGTAGGTGGTTAATATTATTATTTTAAAAGATTTATCCAGGCAGGAATGCAGGTTGACCAATTTTGTACAGTTATCATACTCACTTTTGGTGCAGAAGGCTGTGAGTGATATTCCCATATCAGGTAGCTCTATTACTGACTCAGCAGTGCAGCCTAAGTGTACCATCCTTCATGAGAGATTTTAAACAGAAGAACCATCCGCTTGAGTTGGTGGTAGCTCAGGTGGATGTAAAAGATCCCATAGCACCTATAGAAAAGAGTAGGGTTCCTTTATTTATATACAAAAAATAACTCTTATTTACAAAATATTTAAATATTTATAAATATTACAAATGTACAAATATGGTTAACTATCAAAATTATGAAATGCTTTTTACTGATGAATTAATTAACTGAAAATTAATGCCAGAAACTGTAATGCAGTTTATTCAAATTACCAAATGTTCATAAGCCAAGATTTGACATTCGGCATTTTTTGAAAATACCAGCTTCTTCAAAACAGCTGTTTTTATGACATTAAATTGAGGAAGGAATGTAAAGATTTGCAAGCGTTACCTTTAAATGCAGCATTAAATTGGCAATTGCACAAAAATGTCAAGGCAGCATGTTTTTATATATTACGACCGCTTTCCCTATAAATAGTATATTTTCTTTTGTTTTTCCACCCCCCCCCCTAATTAAATATACCAACTCCAAGATTGCACTACCTTGAGGAAAATGGTAAACTATGACTAGATAATGAATATTCATGCCACCATTAGCATGAGTATTACTTTACTTTCACTGAATGTTGGATGGTGGGTGGGGTTTGGGCGAGACTTGCTACTGCGCATCCTGCAAGGTACATTTCTAATACAAAGCCAAAACTACATCTTGCATTGCATGGGGTGGCACTGAAAAGTTAACTGAAGTGAGTTTCCATGACAAAATGACAAAGAATAATTAATTTAATCCCAGAAACCCAAAATTCAAAGTACTGTAGTGTTAAGATGCTGACCACTACAACAGATAAGCAGAGAATTTTAAACGTTAGCATTTTGCAAACAACAAACAATGCACTCTCCATGGCCCTGATGCACACTTATAACAACACTACTTCTGCAAACTGTTCAAATGTTGCATAAACAATGCAGAATTTGATACGTGCCCATTTTTAGATCTTGATGCTCATAAACACAAATGCAAGCTGCTTCTCGATCTTTTCAGATGCAACAAAAAATCCACTCATAATTTTAAACATTTGCTCCTATACCCTCGACTATATGAACAACGCTAAAGTAAATTTTCAACTTTTGATAGTAAACATAGAAATATATAGATATACAAATCTGTTTACACAGTCATACTAAATTTTCATCACAATTAGACCTCCACTCCTTTTTCCGTAGCCATCTGATTTTACTTAATATTTACCATTAAACATAATTTTATTTATTCTTTCATTCCATATAAGCCATATAATATAAATAACTTTTTATCTATTTTTAACATATTCTTTACTTCTATTCTTATAATATCCATATTTAATCATATCCATGTTTATTTTATCCACTTCTATTATATCTTTGAAAAATTCTGCTTTACATAATTTCCCCATAACTTTTTTTTACTCTTACATTTCAAAAATACATGCTCTGTAGTTTCTTCTTCTTGATGATATAAACATATTCCATCTATTTTCTTCTTCTATAGCATATTTCCTTTTACTGGCAATTTATCTATTACCGGTGGCCACAAAAATCTTGATATTCTACTTTCTGATTATACCATTTGCTTCTTATTTTTATAACTTTCATTTTTTTCATCTGTTAAATTTTCCCATGGTTTTACATATTAGTGTTTTATCATCACACTCTTGTAGCATACTTTTCTATATTTTTCTATATAATTAGTTTTTATTTTCCACAAAAATATTTACCCTTGATAACATTTTATTTCTTCATTTACACATTATTTTTCTCTCTTACTATTTTTTTACCATTCCCCAAAATTTATCATAGTTATATTTATACAATTTTACTACTAATTTCTCATTTTTTTTTATTTATCCACTTTAACACACTTTGTACAAATTTAAGAAAATAGCATATACCACTGGGTTAATTCAGTTGAAACCTCCTTCTTCTTTATTTGCAAACAAAACTCCTCTTTATACTGGGTTTACTCTAGAACCCCATTTAAATAAAAAATATATCTGCAATAATTCCTTTTCAAATACTGTTGGCAATATAAATACACTTGTTAAATATGCTAGTTTTCCCATTAGTACTGAATTTAGCCAAGCTAGAGTTTGCACTGTGTGATACCTTAAACTTCCTGTAGTAAGGACATCAAGAGGTTTAAGGTGGCTAGGTTTTTCTTGTAGTTTTTACAAATTGTTTTGTCTGTATGACTTTTTTTACTCTGTGGTTTGGTTTTCAGTTGGGATATTTTGCAGACACATTAATGGTTATGGACATCAGATGAGTGTAAAGACCCTTTGTTTCTAGAGTATAGCCAAACAGACCACTTATTCTGTGCTGACAAGGTCATAAGGCTGAAACATGCATGTCCATGGCTAGTGGCGTTTGGCTTTATTGGTCAGAATCTATCCAGAAAGACTTAAAAAGAAAAAGTAAAAAGTCATGGACATTCAGAAGCTATGTAGCTGAAACACTTGATGTCTATAATGGGGTCATTTGCATATATTCCATGTGCCTCTATTACAGGAGGTTTAAGATATCATACAGTGAAAACTCTAGCTTGGCTAGGTTTTTCTTGTAGTTTTTACTAATTGGATTGTTTATGTGACCTTTTTACTCTTTGGTTTGGTTATCAGTAGTGAATTAATCAAATAAGCGTTTTTTCTAATTGATAATATATCTTTTCTTCAGAAATGTCAAATTTGTTTTATTTCTTTTATTGTTTTCCCATTGAATTCTACTTACATTTTTATTCCCAAATTTTATACCTAACACAGAAATTTAATTCATTATAAAACATATACCCCTTATTTTTATTATACTACCTAAACCTTTACTTTTCTGTTTATTTAAAGCCATCCCTATCACATCTAGACACTCATTTGTGCAAATTACTTCTTTTATCCACATTTTGTTTTTTGCAAGTATTTATTTTATTTGATTTATTTCATTTTATTTTACATTTGTTTACCGGGATAGTCCGACTGGATACATGTCCATTTTCAGCAGAGGCCCGGGGAGAAAAGCTCCAAAAAGACATTCAACAAACTGTTACATTTTTACAGTTTAAAACACAAAATAAAACACAAATAAAAGAATTTTTACACAGATGTAAACAAACACAAAAACAGATACACAAACAAATGATTAAATTTTTACTCAGATGGAAAATTCTAGACTGCTTTTAAGAATTATAGGGTATTGAATGTGTAGTAGACTAACCTGGCAGTAGATCCAATGAGATCACAGGATTTATAAGTTAAGAAACAATAAGGTGTAGGCAGAAGTCCTCCATGTGCACACGAGTGATGGTTAGAGTTAGTCTGGATTAGGACAAAGACATAGCCATTGTTTTTAAAGTACTGAAGTGGACTTTTCTTGACTTGAGGTATAGAGAGTTCAGATGTAAGATTAGCAGGAAGAGAATTCCAGGTTTTGCCAACAGAGTTAGCACGTAGAGATTTACCGGCTGTTTTGTGAATTTGAGAGTTTAAACTAGTAGTCTTTCAGATGAACGAAGTGTACTAAGGTTACTGTAGGGGGTGATGAGGTTTTTAAGTATGGGTGTATTACCTGGTTGGTACAGGATCTTGTATGCAACTATTAGTTGGTTAACCTGAAGTAGGTTAGGCAGTTCAAGCCATCCTAGTAGATTTAGGTTATGACAGTGATGAGTTCTGTAGGCTGCATCGGTAGCAAATCTAGCAATGTCATTGTAGTTGCTAGAAAGTTTAAGGTCAGTTTTGCGGAGGTTTCTAAATAGAGGGGAAGCATAGAGGAGGGTGGAGAGTAGATGTGTATGAGCAATTACAGTTCTGGGTAATGGTGTTAGGAAGGGGTTGATCCTGTAGGGTGAGCCAAGTTTTTTTATTAACTGTTTTAATAGTTTTATTGATATGCAGATCAAACTTAAGGTTATTATCTGTTATAACTCCTAACAGGTTGGCTGAGGAATCTGGGGAAATAATGGTGCCATTGTTGGGATTTTAATGTAAAGGTTATAGGGGCAAACCTGTGAGTGGGGGAGAAAAGCAGCAGTTTGGTTTTGTTAGGATTTAACATGAGACACGGTTAAGGAGCCAATTTTCAACTGTGTTAAAAGTATTTTGGGATAGAATCTGCAACTCTGTAGGTGAAGTATGGGAGCATACTAAAGTGGAGTCCATCCGCATATTGAATGCATGTTGCATTTGGGATGACCTTATACAAATCATTGATGAAAATGGAAAATAGTGGAGCTAGTTTGGAGCCTTGGGGTACTCCGAGGGTGATGGTTAAAAGGGTGGATAGTTTGCTCTGCCATAGGATAGCCTGTTGTCTACCACTAAGATATGATTGAAACCATTGGATGGTCTGGTCCTCTAGGAAGATGGATTTCAAAGTGTTGTGAGTATGTGGTGGTTTACCATATCAAAGGCTTTTGAAAGATTGAGAAAGATAGCAGAGGGAAGTTTATTATTGTTTTGGTGTTGGTTAATGGTGTTAGAGAAGGAGAGGAGGGCTGAGGTTGTACTATGGAATGGTCTAAAGCCATGTTGGGTGTTGGCTAGAAGATTATTATGGATAAGATAGTTCAGGAGTTGATTGTGGATGCATTTTTCCATAATTTTAGCCAAGGGTGACAGAATAGCTATGGGTCTGTAGTTTGAAAGTTAAGTAGAGCTGCCCCCTTTATGGAGTGGGATGACATGGGATATCTTCCAGATAGAGGGAATGGACACTTCAGTTATAGTTCTATTGATCAGGATAGTAATGGGGTATGCTATGGCTTCTGCAGCTTTTTGTAGATATTTTGCAAGGAGGAGATCAACCGATAGGGTGGTAAGCTTTAGTTTTTTAAGTAATTTTCAGACCAAAGATCTGCAAACTGGCTTGAAGTTAAAGGGGAGTTGGGAGCAAGGTGTAGTGGCTGGAGAATATAGGCATCCAGGGGATAATTGGTTAGCTAGGTTCTGGATGGTTGTAAAGAAGCTGTTAAAGGTACTGGCAATTTCTGCTGGGAGGTTTTGGTTAGAATCCAAGGGGTTAGGCGTGGAGGACTGTCCTGGGCTAAGGAGTTTGTTTATACCTGCCCAAAACCTTTGTGGCTTGTTTTGGTGTTTTTCTTGTAGATGACAGTAATAGCTTTTCTTGTCTAATGTGGTAGACTTTTTTGTTTTATTTCTCAAAGCCCTATTTCTAAGTAGAATTTTATGTCTGTTTTTTTTTTTTTTGAGATCCAAGGAGCAACTTTTGTTTTGGTTCTAATAGTCTGCTGGTGCATGGGTGTCAAGGATGGATAGGAATTTGGTATTAAAGTAATTTACTGCTTCTTCAAGTGGTAATTGTTTCAGAACTGACCAATTGCAAGATTTGAGTTCATTTTGGAAATCTGTGCAGTTGAAATTCTTATTGTTCCTTATTGTTTTAAAAATGAACTGGTTGTGGATATCAGCTTTTTGCTTGATTAAATAGGTGAGGAGGTATCACTTACATCATCAGGCAGGGTCCCACTCTTGTATTTGAGGGGATGGGTGTTAACAATAATTCAATCCAGAATACTTGTTTTATTGTTGGGTTTACTGATGCTAGTGGGGGAGGATATGACCTGTGAAAATCCATAAAGGTTTATGTGGTGAGTGGGGGGCTCTGAGGAACACATGTTCCAGTCTATGTTGAAGTCCCCAAGTACAATGGTTTCTTGGGGGTAATTGCTGGATAACCAATGTAGGATATCTTCAATGGTATTTATGTTATTGCCTGTGGGAATATACACACAGTTGAGAGTTATACATTTGTTCTGATTAATGTGGAGCTTAATGATAAGAATTTCAGCATTGCCAAGCAGGGATGTTTGCAGGGCATTATTGGACACTTCAAGCATGTATTTGTACAGAACAGCTACCCCACCCTCCTTTCTATTGGTTCGATCAAGCCTTAAGATGTTATAGCCTGGTGGTATAACTTTTATATCTGAAGTAGAAGGTTTTAGCCAGTTTTCAATAAGACATTGTATGTCTGGGGAAAGAGCATCAAAGAGGGCATGTAGGTGTTGAATCTTATTGTCTACACTTCTGATATTTAGGTGACTGATCAAGAGTGAGTTTGAGGGTTTGTCTAAGATTTGTGTAGTAGTGGGACAGTTAGTAAAGGACCTACAGCCAGTGGATGAGAATGGGCCAGGATTTCGATGGATATCTCCATCCATTGTCAAGTTGCACTGTAATCGGATTGTGAGCTTCCAGATTTTAATTAATAGACTGGTATCTTTTGGTTTTAGGGTTGGCATATCTTGTTCTAACGGGATGCTGATACCTAGTAAGTAAGGCGTTAGATGGGAGGGGATGTATTAAGTGTTCAAGCTTGTGTGGAGCTATAAAAGTGGCGGTTTGACCTTTTGGGAAGTGGAAACCTCTGTATGTATTATATTCATAGGCAGTAAGAAGATATGGGACAAGCAGAAAGGGTAGCAGAGAGTACAGTGGTAGTATTTTAAGTGGTTTCATTGCAAGTAACATTGGTATTATTAAGGTTGACTTGTCCCCAGTTTAAACCTTTTAAGATAGGATAGAAAGGTTAAGTACTGGAGAGCCTATTGATGATTTGGATATAGCTGATTGGTTGAAGAAAGAGGGGGTGTGGTTGTAGCACTATATGTTTAGCGCCACTGGGGGCGGGTGGGAGTGAGGAGCAAGCCTGAGCACAGTGAGGGCGAGCAGAGCAGGGCCAAACCAGACCACAAGGTAGTAAGGGTCTGTGTGTACTGCTTGAGTGCACTGGAGCTAAACGTAGGTTTTTTCTTACTTCTGTTAGGTTCCTCTCCTCCTTTTTATAACAATTTGTGTAAAGAGTTGCGTTTGTTATGTTTTATAGTTGTATGGCTATGAGAGTAAATTTAACTTTTATGCCCTGGTAAGACATCTAGTGTTCAAGCGCTCACACGTAAAGCATTAAGCTTTCTTGAGCAATTTTCCACTAAGGTACTCTTTAATGTGTGGTGAGGGACTTAGTAAGCCAAATCAGGTAATAAAGGTTTTCTAAGATATTGATTGGAAGGGAGCTATTAGTGCTTCAGACCCAGTACGGCTGTGTAAAATCTAAAATGGTGCCTGCCACAGGTAATATTTATTAACTTTGGGACTGGCTTAAGGTAATAAACAGGGAAGGGGGAGGGGGAAACAAGAGTGTGGGGTGGGAGTTCTTTTGTACTGCTGTTAATAAGCCAAGATCTAGGCAAAGGCAAGTTTGTGTTTAAAAAAAACAATCAAAATTGACCAAGAACTTATGTGAAGCTGTAAGTCATTTCTTAACAATTTATCAGGTGGAAAAACAGCATAACCTTGTATCTGTAGGCTACTGTGCTCCCAATTAAATTAAATGCACACAGTATTTGATCAGTTATAGATACTATTTGCTGACAGAAGGGAATAAAAGAGACATGGAAGATGAGTGTGTGTGTGTGTGTGTGTGTGTGTGTGTGTGTGTGTGTGTGTGTGTGTGTGTGTGTGGAGGGGGGGGCTGCTTACAATCAAAGCAGAGTGTTCTCCAGGGGATAATGAATATTAGCTCAAACAGGTAGACGCATACACAAAGTTAACTTTAGCTGTTTGTGTTTGCAGACAGTGCAGATCCAGACTGCGCTTTTCATATAACAGTGTATCCACTGGTCGGGTTAAAAATGAAGGTGTTATTGCAGCCGATTACTTAAGAGTGGTGTTAGGTAGGTAAGTTGGGTACAAAGTTAACTTTAGCTGTTTGTGTTTTGTAACACAAACACACAAAGTATTATAATGTCATCTGTATATGTTAACAGAACTGCAATTCTTAACCCTTCAGGTATTATATACCCTGCCTCCTTCATTTTTTAATTTATTTCACGTACTATCACATTCATAAGTAACGCAAAGAGTATACAACTCACTGGACATCTCTGTTTTTCACCAGTTTTCCTCTTGGCTTAACCAGCCATCTACAAGTATTTTTACTTTATTTTTACTATATGCTGACATACTGATTTCCTAACTTTCTCACTAATGTTATATTCTTTCATTGTTACGCAAAAGGTTTCATATCCAATTGTGTCAAATGCCTTATTAAGGTCTCCTGTCATGATTTTCGCTACTTTTCTATTCATAATGTCATTCACAATTTCTCTACCTATGATTGATAATTCTTGACAACTCTTCCCCTTTATATCACATATGCTATCTTCCATAATATTTTCCATTTCAATTTCAAATCTCTTTTGCATTATTTTCATAAAGATCTTATAATCTTTATTATTCTATCTTCCTTCTTCCATATGAATTTAAATATTCCACTACATAATTCTTTATACATAAAAACCTTCATTTAACCATTCATTCAAAATCTTTAAAAATTGTTTTTTTTTGCCAATCCCTTAAATTTGGATGCATTTCAGACCATTTTCCATCTGGACTATAGCCGAATATATTTACTTGTCCTAATACTTTATCTAGCTTGTTTCAAGAAATGTAATTTTCCAGCTCTTTATACTCTTTTTTTCTGTTAACTTTTTTGCTTTCCATATTTTTTCACTACCTTCTTTTTTCTTTAAACATTTCTTGAACATATTGCACTGCACTAGTCACAATCCTTTCCTGAGTTCTTTCTATTTCACCCATTATATTTTATTTCTCTCATAACACTACCATCTTCGTATACTTGTGTGCTTACTGAATACTTACTTTTTCTTTGTAAAAATATCTTTGCTTATATAACAATTCTTGCATTTTTTATTTCTTTCATATAATTCTTTTTCTTTGTCAAAGTACCTTGTCATTATGTTCTAAATATTCCAATGCATCATTACATGTTCTTTTATATTTTTCTTTCTTTACTTTTCTCACATCATATTACCAGTGTAAAAAAATATATATTTTCCTTAAATATCATCCACCATTCAAACCAATTTTTATAAAAATGTCCTCATAGTAATATGATATTCCATAAGTTTATTGCTAATCTCTTTCCTTCTTCATTCCATATTTTCTCATTTATCCTTTTTATTCATTTGCCTACCTTTATATATTCCTTGTTGTCTTTTATCTCTAACCATATTGCAAAATGATCAGAAAGCCATTTCAACTACCTCCCCTTCTCCTATAACTAAATCTTCTGATGCTATAAAATAATCTATTTCAGTTCTATACATACCCCTTTTTTGTAAGCCCATGAATTTTTGTCCCAAATTTTAACTTCCCACATCTATAACTACTAACATTTTTCTGATATAATTTCCTTTCTTTTTACGCTTGCCACTTAAATCACTATTAAAGTCTCTCATTATTGTTATAATATTCATATTTATCACTACATAGTCTAAAATCTGATGAAATAAGCTTTCCCTTTCTTTACAATTAGTGTAAGCGTATAATGTTATAATTCTGCATATTTGTGCTTTCCATTTTAAATCTATAATGGGTAATCTTCCCATTTTTGCTAAAGTTACATCTAATATCTTTACTGTATTTCTACAGAATACAGCTATTCCAGAACATCTCTCATTTCCCAAATTCCCCATTATCTTTCCTCCCCATAGTTTCTCTGTTTCTAAATTTTCTTCATTTTTAAAAATCTTGTGTCTTCTAATATAATTATATCTACATCACATGTATCACACCACTCCAAAATTCCTATTCTTCTTACTATATTCTTAATACTATTCACATTTACATAAGGCACTCTAAAAATTTAATTTCCCCTTTTTAGATTCATAGTTTCATTAGTTTATAATTAATTACTAAGCTAGCTTTCTTAATAGATAATTCTAAGACTACCCAATTTCTTTCCCAAAGGTGAGAATCAAGCACTGTACCTTGTGTCTGTGAGTCAAACACCTTAACCATTATACCATTCCCCAGTCATTAGCTGTATACATTCTTTTTCATCCACTTCCTTTCTTTTTTCTTTGTACTTATCCCTTTAAATTTTCTTTTTCTGTCTTTACCCCTTTACCAATAAAATTCTTTTCTTTTACTACATCCCTATTTATGTCTTTTTCATCACTTTTTTCAGAACCTTCTTTTATGTCGTCTTTGGTATTTTTTCTCCTCTAATTTTTCTTCTGTTTCTACTACTTCTGAAATGTCTTCTCCTTGTTCATTTTCTTCTCTTTCTTTTTTATTTTTCTTACTCTCATTTTCATTTTCACAGTCCATCCATAATGTCCAATTTTATTACATTTATAACATTTCAATTCACATTTTTTCCATCATGTCCCATTTCCCCACAAATACATTTTCTTTTGTCACTGTTAGTTATCAAATGTTTTTATTTTCCACACAAAAACAATGTTGGGTTGTCCCCTGGATTTTACAGCACCCCTGTCCCCCTCCACATTTATCATGCTTGATATATGTATAATTTTTCTGTTTTTATTTTTAACACAATATTACAATCCCAGCCACCAGTCCATAAACCCTTTTAGTCATACACTTTTGCAATGTCTAGTACTTATTTACATAAATTTAAAGTTATCAAATGTCCTTTCAAAGTCTGTTTTTCTACCTCTGTTCGAAATTGTAGTTGACTTTTCTTTTTTGTTTCTCTGTTAAATGGTTTTATCACATTAAGATTCCTGGGTTAGAGTCTTTCTTTTTTTTCATATTCTCCAAGAAGATTTTCTGTTGGAAAAACAACATCAGATATAATGTCACAAAATGTCTCCTTGTTAGTAAGAATAAATGCTCTTACCTCATGTGCTTTTACAACCAAAGGAGCTATTAAATTGTTCCACACGTCATATCTGTCCTTTCTTTGTCTTCTTTACTTTGAATCCTTACCACATGCTTCCAGTTTTCATTTTCTTCTGCTGTCTTTTCTGCTACTCCTCTTTTGCCTTCTTTTACTTTCTCTGCATATGTTTTAATTCCATCTCACCACTATTCTTCAGGATTGTCTCTGCAGCCTCCTTTTGTATTTTATCCATAATGTCACCCCAGGAAACATCTCCTTCATTTTCTGGCTCACTTTGCACCACCATTTCTTTATGTAAATCATCCCTCAGTTCTCTCAACTGGAGGGTTGTAATTATACATTCATTATTTGGTGACTCATCTCCATCAAACAGATTTCTTTGAAACATTTCATCGGAATCCTGAAAACATTCTCCAGTCTCAATATCTGCTTTCTCTTCCTTTCTTTTACCACTCTACCATCTCCTTCTCTCTCCATCTTTGTCCCCGTTTCTCCTAGCCACCTCCCCGCTTGGAATGGAAACAGGAAGTGCTCCTACAAATGGGTCCCACTCTCAACAATGATGAGTATAGAAAGTTCCCTGATGCCCTGACCAAATTTCACTTAGTAGGCTACTAGCCTAGTGGGATTAACACAGTCAACAAAGGATAAATAAATAAATTCATAATTCTTATTCAGAATTCTTAATGGTGACTTTGCCATGTTAATGCTTTGGAGCTTAAATTGTCTTGTAAAGAGTTATTTTAAGTTTGTCAAGTAATATTTTTTACAGAAACACAGTGTTGTTCAGGGTATATATATGAGCATGAATTAATAAACAATATGTATAGTACAGTTTTTCTGTTCAGTGGCTAAGGAAAGAAGAACAGGACTAGTTACTAAGGGTGTAATTGTTGATATAAAGCTGCTGACAAAGGAGAGATAAAAATGATGAAGGGAGCCAAAAGAGAGGGTGTCACATGTAAACAAATCCTAAATAAACAAATTTGATTTTAAATGTATGCATTGGTATGTGTATAGTAGTAGGTGTATCTTGGTTTGGCTAAGAGGAAAGTTAGGCAGCTGGACATTTTAATTAGAATTTCTAATTAGGCTAGGAATTAATAAATGAAAGTTTGGGTTCTTTACATTTATTAATGTTTATTGTAGATTTGTATAGCTTATTTCTTGAAAGTCTGCTTTATTATTTGTGTGAGATGGATGTATGGAATCAAATTAATTATTGTGTGCTAACAGCTCTCAAGAGACAGAGAAAAATGGGGTAAACTCTGCCTTGCTCAAGAAAAGTAAAAGGGGTTAAACTTATAATAAACCAAGATTACAGATTTAAACTTTCTGCCATTAAACATGAATGGCATGAAGAGTAGTCAGAAAATAGGTGGTTTGATTAAGTATTTGAAAGTCAATAAGTCAAATATGGTATTTTTACAAGAGATACATTTACTACATGAGGAAGGGAGGGTGGACTTTATTGTCTCATTTTGGAATTATAAATCAGTCTTTTTACAAGTATAACAGGAGTTGCTGTGTTATGAAAAATAAATTAAAAAATGCCAGGAGATAATGTTGAGTTGTAATTCTAAGGAAGAAATGTTTATTATTGTCATAATAAAATACCAAATGTAGCATTTTCAGCCTGATGACCATGGATTGGATACCAGGATTAGGACCAAAGCAAGTTAAAAATATCTTGAAATTCTTCTCTCTAATATTGATGGAAGTTTAGTATTGGGAGGAAACTTCAACAGCATTTTGCAAGGTGTAGACATAAGTACGTCAAAAGAACATAGAATATCAGCTTCAGTTACGGCACTAAAACTGGAGTACTGCTCTAAGTTTAAAATACTTAAATTCCATCAAAGAGAAGGACTCACTTTTTACTCCTTATTCTTATGCATTTGGCATGCAGTCAAGAACAGAATTGTGTTTAACATGACTTCATAGCTAGAATTATAAACTTCAGATTAATACCTTGCCCAATTTCTGACTATAGAGTCTTAACATTTAATATAACTATAAATGTAAAAAAGGTTTCTATAACCAGTAGTGTTCTTGCATATATATCTCTATCTATATACATATATCATAAAAAAAGAGTTTCATGAATAACAAAATAAGAAAATAGACTATTCCCTGAGCTACAATGAAAAAGAAGACTCTGGAAGTTTTATAGTATGGGATTTTCTTATATGTCAAAATTATTACTTTTAGAAATAAAATTAAAGAATGGAATGAATTATTACACTTATGAAACAAATTACATAGTGCAAAATTTAAAACAAAGAAAAGGAGATAGAACATTTAGGGACATAGATAATGCATTAAATAAAAAATGTCAGCATGTCTTATATTATAAGGCTGCAGTAGCTTTAGATAAAAATAAGTTATTTTCTTACTACAGAAACTCTAAAGGCATAATAATTAATTAAATAAATAGAACTAGGCTATTTCAAAAATAAATCAAATAAAGAGAATTAAAAGTGCTGAAAATAATAGAATGCTATGTAACGTAGGGGATAGTCTTCAGTAGTTCAGTAACTACAATGGAATGCTAAATAGTGACCAGGGGAAGAATGAAATTGATTGATCAGTTGTTATGGACTTTTTAAGTGATAAGATCAATGAAAAGCTTTCTAAAGAAGAAACAAATAACTTCTTAAAACCTGTAAGCACGAAAGAAGTGTAAAGAAGATAAATAAAAACCAGTTAAAGTTCCAGGCATTGATGACATTATCCCAGAGATGTATAGTTTTCCTCAAAAAGTTTTAAATATTCTTTGTAAAACTTTATAGATGCACAATGATATAATCAACTACCACCATCCTGGAAATATTTATTAATTGCACCAATTTTGAAATAAGACAAAGACCCCACTAGCTGTAATGCATATAGACTCCTATCTCTTTTAGATGTGGGTTATAAAACTTATGTATCCATTTGTTGAAAGGCTAAAAGATTACATACCTGAGTTAATACAGTATAGTCAAACTAGCTTCATATTATATACACAGGCTGAATGTCATATAGTATAGTTTAAGTTTAGTAGATTATGTTAGTGTCAGGAAAGAGGATCTGACATATTGCATAGACAGATTCAAGGCAATATAATAATAAAAAAAAAAAAAAAAACTATCACCACACTCTGTGAGCAGTCAGGTCCAAGGACAAAGCAGAACCCAATAATAAGATAAAAACCAGAAGGACCCAATGAAGAGGCTGTAGTTTGCAGTTTAAAAACAGAGTTTTAATCCACAAAAAGGAAGCACAAGTGCTTTCGTAGGTACAAATCCCACTTCTTCAGATGCTAACAACTATTTAAACAAGAATGGTTTAAATGCATATACAGAAGCACCTGAAGTAATTAAGTAGTGACATCACCTTAAAGCTACATTCATGTTAAAATGTTCAAAACAAAAATATTATACATCTACCTGCCTATATTTAACTACACATTTGAATACAGTACTTAAGTTTTAAAAATATATAAAAACATTGGAATACATACTCTACAAAATATGTATAATTATTTACTATATATACCTATTGCACATATTTTCACATAATAAAAGGTCTTTTCTTTAATAAAGGCTTGAGGGGAACATATTCATTCATTCCAAATTCAGCATTGGCTCTCAACCTTACTATCCTTTCTGCGTCTAGGTTTTCTGTGACATTTCGTATATCACCACCCCTAATATTCTCAGATGCCATACTAATAACTAAAAACTTAAATGTGTGTTCAGAATCAGTTTCATTCACATGTTTAGCTAAAGCACTTAAATTTTCCTTCTTATTAATGTGGTAAAGATAGAATCCGCGGTGGTGCAGCGATAGCGTTGTCGCCTCACAGCAAGAGGTTCTCCCTCTCTATTCTTGGCTGGAGCGCCTTCTGTGTGGAGTCTGCATGTCCTCTCCGTGGTTGAGTGGCGTTCAAAAGACATGCGTGAATGGGCGTGCCTTTGTTGAAGGTTGGGCGTCTAGCTGGCACCTCAGCACTGTAAAAAATCTACTGCTAATCATTAGCGGACCGGAGTTCCGCTGTGGCGACCCCTAACCGGGAAAAGCCGAAAGAAGAACAACATTAATGTGATAAAGATGCTCCCTGATTCTATCTTTTAAGCACCTATCAGTTTTCTCTACATAAAACTTTTTACATTTTAAACAATGTGCTAAATAAATCACATGTTTAGATTCACAGATAGCATACAAAAGAAAATTATATGTTCTATGATAGTAGGGGTGTGTAAACTGTGCACATGTATCTATAAATTTGCAGAATGAACAATGTCCACACGGTCTAGTACCAACTCTTATTGGGGTTCCAACACTGTGTTTAGGATAACATAGTCTCCTTTTCAGGGACAAATTATTCTTAAATAAAAATTTTGGTTCCACATCTATCATCTCCTTAACCTGTTTATCACTAGTTAGAATTCCCCAGTATTTCCTTACAATATCCATATACATGCCTACATTTGTAGAATATTCTAAAGGTGCTCTCAGTTTAGTAACACTTTCCTTATTATTCAGACATTCTTTCCTGTTTTCAGAAAATTAAGGTTTAGCATTAGACTGTCGTAATTTCACAACCTGCTAAATATTATTATCCAAAAATGATTCAGTGTACCCTCTGGCCTTCCAATCATTTCTGACTACTTCAGTTCGTTTATGAAAATCATCATCACGCATATGTACCCTAGATGCTCTATAAACTTGATTTTTAACCACAGTTTTAAAAATATGCGGTGGATGCATACTGTTCTTAGACAGAAGATGATTAACATGACAAACTTTTTTATACTGTTTGGTGTATATTTCTCTACTATTCTCAACTACTATTAACACATCTAAGAAGTTAATATTATTTTCTGAATGTACTGTTGTAAACTTCAAATAAGTACTACTGTTGATGTACCCCTCAAATCTCCATAGCTCTTCATATGTGTCCCCCATAACATAAAAAGATCATCTACAAACCTTCTCACAAACAATATTTTTTTCTTTAAATGGTCCCTGTAACATAAATTCTGTTTCCCATATAACCATTACTGCATTGGCTTAGCTATTGGCACATGAAGTGCCCATAGCTACGGCATTGCATTGCCAAAACGCATCCTTATCAAAAATAAAGACATTGTTATATAGAACCAACTTAGCTCTACTAACAAATGTATATGCCTTTCTTCAGTACTGGAGTATTCCCTAATGAATCTCTCTAAACTTCTCAGGCCCAACTCATTAGGTATCACCGTGAAAAGGGACACAATGTCTATTGTCACTAATATAAATGCCTCATCCTTATTTCTATTGTTCATATAGGCATGGAAATCCTTTACAAAATGCTCTGTATCTCTCAGAACCTGATAAATCTTATTCAACATTGGCCTTAGATATTTCTCTATATATATGGAGATCGTTTCTGTACACCATCTCCTCCTTGACACTATCGGCCTCAAAGGTGGATTAATTTTATCTTTATGTAACTTCGGTAATCCCTGTATAACAGGAATTATAGGATGCTGTATGAAAAAATAATCAAACAATTCCTTAGTTATATATTCATTTCTCATAAGTTGACATAAACGCTGTTTAACCTATTCAGTCATGTTTGTAATATCTAAAATGCTTATTTTCTTATAAAAGCCATCAGTGTCTAAAATATCAAGCATTTTATATTTGTACCCATCTGCATCCAAGGTCAGTGTTGGCCCACCTTTGTCGGCTGGACATATAATTATATCTGGGTTCTCTTGCAACTTTCTTAAAGCATTCTGCTCATCCTTAGTTAAATTAAAAGTACTTCTTTTATAGTTACATTTCTTATCATCTAGCATTTGCAATTTATAAACTTCATCAACACACATACTTTCAAAGGCATTTATCAAAGGATTTGTCATCGGAATAAATGTACTTGCTTTCCTAAATATATTCGCTTGTTCATTCATGCCCTTACCCATAATTTTTAAAGTTAAATTTCTAGCGAATAATTTAATGTCAACTGTAACTTTAGTATAATCCGAATACCTACTAGGTATAAATGATAGCCCTTTCTGCAAACCATTAAGTTCATTGTCTGAGAAAACATAACTGGATAGATTCCAGACTATTTTCTCATCTGTTGAAAAGCCTTCTTTATATTGCCCAAACCTGTTTGTTCCTCCTCGAATTTTCTTTTCTGTCTGCTTCGACCCCTTCCCCTTGTAAAGGAATTGGGTTGTTGCGTCTTCACCAGCAGGGGAAAGGAGAGTTTGTGCAAGCCTAAAGGGACTGGTGCATCTAGTGCAGACAATAAAGCTTCTGAACTCACCGTTTCTTGTGCGTGATGTACTTGTGCCTGACCTGTATGGTTTTGCGTCTCACTCCTAGATCTCTGTCATTTAAGGTTGCCATCCATCCCGTTGTCAGCGGTACACTCATGGGTTGAGCTGCCTCATCCCGTTGCCCGCTGCGGAAAGTAGTGGGACTTGAAAAATCCCGCTTTTCAATCGCACTGAATTGCCGTGGAAAAGCTGCAATTACTTTCGGCTTTTCCACGGCAATTCAGTTACGTCACCAACCCGGACCTGCAGGCAAAGCTGCTGCCTGTTAGGTCCGGGTGCTGTAATTCGTGCAGCAATTGGCTGCAATTCATGAAAGGGGTGGGGATTGGGGCAGGAAGAGCCCTGCAAAGATTGTGGCTGTAGGAGCTCTTTGTTTTAAGCGCTTCTACAGCTGCTAAAAAAAAAAAAAAAAAAGATTTTTTTTTTCTAATGAGCCAGTCAGTCAGCCATCCATAGAGCCATCCCTCCATTCTTCCATCCAGCCAGCCATCCATCTGTTTATCCAGCCAGCCATCCATCCATTCATTCAATCAGCCAGCCATCCATTCATTCAACCAGCTATCCATTCATTCAACCAGCCAATCATTCATGCAGAAAAAGTCATGACAAGAGATCTGTAGTAGCCTTTTAAGAGTTGTATGTAGCAATGTATTTTCATTTTGTACTCACAGCAAACCTCATGATCTGAAGTAGTTACTTCATTTGCTCTGCAACCTGTGGGTATCGGATCCGATCTCGGATCCGAGCCGGCAGCTTTCCAAGCTACAAGATCCGAGCTCCTAGCTCCTCCCCTACCCATAATCCCCTGCTATGTGCTACATTACCTCAGATCGTTTTTTGCTGCGGCTGAAGCAGCTACTTTTGAAGAGCTCCTTGGCTTTTTGGTGAGATTGAACCTTTTTCTTTTTTTCTGTAAAAAAAAAAAAAAAAATCTTGTGTGAGAGTGTATAGTTTTTTCTGGGTTAGTTATTGATAGTGTAGTTAGTTAGATACCTTTGTTCTCCCTTTCTAACTAGTTTTCTGTTAGTTCCCGCCTTTCACCCTCCCCCCTCTTAGTGTTTGGGTGTGTTTTGGTGTGAGTGGTGTTATGGCTGAAGGGCCTAAGGCGGTGTTCTCAAAATGTACTGAGTGTGGCCATAAGCTTTGCGCGGATGGCCACACTCAGTGCGTTTTATGCTTGGGGGCGGCCCACTTGTCATCGGCCTGCACAATCTGTGCGGCCTTTAATCCCCGAGCTATTAGGGACAGGAAGAACAAGCTGATCCTGGCGGGCTTGTTGCCTCAGGAATCGGCTTCTTCTTCCTTCCCCTCTCAGGCACAGGCTGTCTCCACAGCCCTCGTGCCTTCTGGGCCCCCGACTCAACCTGGGACTCAACCTCCCTCTTTGGTTTTGAGTTCAGGGGATTCAGGTACCTCCACTACGGTGGAGAAAAGACACAAGGACAAGGGACATAAGTCCCACAAAAGGCGGGCTGAGACTCGACCCTCAGCCCCGCCGTCTAAGCTGGCTAGGTCTCCCTCGAGGGGCTACGGATCCTCCCCCTCTTGGCTCCGTTCACCTCGTTTTTCTCCGGAGCTGGAGGAGGAGGAACGGTCTCCCTCGAGGTCGTCGAGGCGACCCTCTCGGCCCACCTCGATGACTTCTTCAAGATCAACCAGAAGCCTCACTGAAGCAGATATGGATCGGATGATGCGCCGATTCATCCAGACCCAAATGCAGATGGCTGTGCTCTTGCATCCCCCCCCTCTGGGAGCCGAGGGCTGAGCATCGGATCCGGGGGAGCTGGTGTGTCTTTGGCTCCATTGGGTTCGGAGCACACCTCTCTCTCGGCTCCGGCTGCATAGGCTCCGACCCCGATCCCTACCTCGGAGCCGAGGAGATTGCTCTCAGAGCCTGGCGAGAGTAGCTCTCCTTCGGCTTTTGAGGTTGTGGAGAGGGTACTGTCGAGGACCTCCAGGTCCCCGGTTTGGGCATCGGATCCTCCCGTATCCCCGCTGCATGTGGGTCTATCCTCCATCGTCTGACCATCGAGACAGCCTGCTCAAGCCCTCCAGTTGGTTCCCTTAGAGGAACAGGACCCCGTTCATGAGCCCTCTTCGGACAGTCCCACCGAGGAGGTCCCTCGAAAATGTCGGTGCAAGAGGAGGCACCTGGACTCCCCCGAATCCGTTACAACCGACACGGATTTAGATGAAGGGGAAGGTTCCCCAAGGTCACCCCCCGAGGATGTCTCCTTCGGAGGCATCATGGAAATGTTGCGTATTAGACGGGGGTGGTCTGCCCAAAAACCTTCCGTGGATGAATCCTTGTTCCTGGATGCGTTTGAGGCAGGCCCTTCTACCTCCTGGATGTCCCCCCCTCGGCTGACCCCCTGGTAGACCTCATTACTACCAGGGCATGGAAGGAGCCCGACACCGTGGAGCCTATCCCAAAGCGACCCGACAAGATCCTTAGCCCCCCAGTGGATAGATTGTCTTGGGCCAAGGGAACCCCCGTGGATGCCATGCTGGTGGTGTCTGCCACCAAGAGAGAACTCGCGCAGGAGAGTTCTTCGGTTCACCCGCCAGATAAGGAATCTCAGGCACTGGACCGCATTGGTAAGCGGATGTTTAGTTCAGCGACTTTTTCTGTAAGAGCGCTGAACTATATGGCACATACCATCAGGCTGCAACGAGACTTAATTAAGGAATACGCTGCAGCCCCCCTGGAGTCCATGTCGGTCAAGGACAAAAAAGTTTTCTCGACTCGTATGGCCACTCTGAAATCCATCTCTAACACGTCCATGCATCTACTCTCCCATGCCACGGAGGGAGCCGCTAGGGCCAGCGGAGCCGGGGTCATCTTGCGACGTCACTCCTGGCTCCATCTTTGCGATTTCGCAGATCCCTTTAAGGCATCCTTTGCGAATGCACCCTTTGACGGATCTTCGCTCTTCGGCAAGACCGTTCGCGAGATGCTGGTCCAAAGCGAGAAGGATGGGAAGACGCTGTCTGCCATCGGGGTCCGCTTCTCTAATCCCCAATGATCCTTTTCTAGGAATCAGAGGGGACAAAAGAAGCTGTGGTTCCGTAAGTCCCAGCAATCCCATCCGGCTTCGGACCCCTCGTCCTCTAGAGGCAGAAGAGGACAAGGAGGACGCCGGCCCAGAGGCAGAGGGGGACCGCGTAACTTTGGGTCCAGGGAACCCTTCCCGGATAGACCCGCGCAGCAGCCCTGAGGGCTTACCCGGCTGTCCCTCTCTGGAGGCAGTCGGGGGGCGGTTGTCGGAGCACCTGTCAAACTGGGAGTCCATTACGACAGATCGATGGGTGCTCCGCATCATATCCAGAGGTTATACCATCCCCTTCATAAACCACCCTCCCTCGACCAGACACCTCCCCGATGTTCCACCTGATCAAAGGGAGGCAGCAGCTTCAGAAATCCTGAAGTTGCTAGAAAAAACAGCCATCCAGCCCGTCCCCCCAGACCAGTCCGGATCGGGTTATTACTCCAGGTTCTTTTTAGTGCCAAAAAAGACAGGGGACCTAAGACCCATTCTAGACCTCTCCACTGTGAACCTGTTCATTCCCAAAGAAAAATTCCGGATGGTCACCCTCCAATCTATTCTCCCCCTTCTGCGGCAGAACGACTGGATGTGCTCGATAGACCTCAAGGATGCGTACTACCACATCTTGATGGACAGACGATCCAGAAGGTTTCGCCGCTTCCAGCTGGGAGCCAGTCATTACCAGTTCAGGGTTCTCCCGTTTGGCCTCACCTCAGCCCCCAGGGTGTTCATCAAGGTCATGGCAGTGGTTGCAGCCCACCTGAGACTTCAGGGCATTCAGGTCTTCCCGTACCTAGACGACTGGCTCCTTACCGCCACCAACAGGCATCGGCTCTGCCTGGCAAGAGATTATGCTCTGACCCTTGCCCAGAGCTTAGGCATCTCTGTAAACCTCCAGAAATCCTCTCTTTGCCCCATACAGGTCCTGGAGTTCATAGGGGCCAAGTTAGATACCCGCATTTCTCGAGCTATGCTAACTGCGGACAGGATAAACAGCTTGTCGTGTCAGGTGCTAATTCTTCTTCAAGGCCAGGCACCGGAGGCGGAATTAGTTCTGAGGGCACTACGATCTATGGCAGCTGCGATCAGTCTTGCCCTTCACGCGCGTCTGCAAATGAGGATTCTGCAGTGGACCCTTCAAGTGCAGTGGTCCCTGCTACTCCATCCATTGAATACTCCGATTCCCCTGAGCAGAGTTTGCCGGCATTCCCTTCTTTGGTGGCTCCACGCCCCAGAGCTAAAGGAATGGAGGCCTTTTGTGGTCCCTCCCCCCCAAGCCACGCTGACCACGGACGCTTCTCGCCTTGGGTGGGGGGGCATTGTTCGGGCAGAACCGTCCAAGGCACGTGGACTCCCCTGGAGACCGCTTTGCATATCAATGTCCTAGAGATGAGGGCGGTGCCTCTAGTGTTGCAAGCTCTCCACAACCTTCTACCTCTGGGGACTATTGCAATCCAGACGGACAACATGTCAGTGGTCTGGTACATAAACAAGCAAGGAGGAACCAGGTCCTACCCACTTTGCCGGGAGGCTATGAGAGTGTGGGAATGGGCGATATCCACCAACCGCTTTCTGGTAGCAATGCACATTCCGGGTCAGTCCAACATTTTGGTGGACAAACTGAGCAGAGTGATTCTCACTCCGTACGAGTGGTCTCTCAATCCATCAGTTGCGAAACAGATCTTCCGCAAATGGGGTTGGCCTTGCGTCGATCTTTTTGCTTCTCCCTTAAACACAAAATGCAGCGAGTTCTTCGCAATACTTCCCCTCGAAGGGGAGAATCCCAGAGACGCTCTAGTCCATGCTTGGCCGTCTGGTCTACTTTATGCCTATCCACCCCTTCTGCTCATGACCAAGTTCATACAGAAAGCCCGTCGGTTGGGGAGCAGAGTTATCCTCATAGCCCCATTCTGGCCTCGCCAGATCTGGTTCCTGTACCTGCGGTTTCGCAGTGTATCTCTGCCATGGATACTGGATCCCATTCCAGAACTGATTTCACATCCAGCGGGATTACAACCCCTGAACCTGGTGAACCTCAAGCTTGCGGCTTGGTTGCTCCAGTTCCACTGATGGCTAGGACTCCCGGTATCTCATCTCCTGTTAAGGCCATTCTAGTCGCAGCACATAAGCCGACTACTAGGAAGATTTACTACAGCAAATGGAAATGTTTCTCTGTCTGGGCTAAAGATAGAGGCCTGGATCCATTTACAGTTCCTATTCCTACTATTCTTGACTTCCTGTCTCTGATATTCCGACAAGGAGCAAGTGCTTCAACAGTTAAGGTGCAATTGGCGGCCATCTCCCATTTCCATGTGGGAGACGGACTAGGATCTTTGGCTTCTACAAAATTATGTAAAACCTTCTTACGGGGCGTTTTCCTCTTGAAGCCTCCAGTGAAAGTGGTGGTGCCTCCATGGGATTTGGCCTTAGTCTTACAAGCCTTGACAGGCCCACCCTTTGAACCCGCGGCTTCGATTCCATTAAAGTTCTTGTCCTGGAAAACAGCCTTTTTGGTGGCCATTACTTCAGCCAAAAGGGTATCAGAACTTCAAGCCTTATGTATGAAGCATCCTTATCTCATTTTTCATAAGGATAGAGTGTTCCTCAGGACTAATCCATCGTTCTTACCTAAGGTGGCTTCGGAGTCAAATATCAATCAATCAATAAACTTACCCGTGTTCTTCCCAAACTTTCAGAATAAAGGGGAATACACATTGCATAAATTGGATGTGCACAGACAACTGCGTTTCTACCTGCACAGGACTAAGGATTTTCGCAAGTCGGACCAGTTGTTCGTGTCATTTGCTAAATCGGCCATGGGTAAGGCCATTTCCAAAGTGACTGTAGCAAATTGGATTTGTCAATGCATAGTCCACGGGTACTTATCTGCAGGCAAACCGGTTCCTCGGAATTGGCTCACTCTACGAGGGCTGTGGCCACCTCTGCAGCCTTCTGGTTTAGGATCCCCTTGGATGACATATGCTCTGCAGCTACCTGGTCCTCTTCACATACGTTTATTTATCATTATAAGTTGGATATGGTATCGAGAGGTAGGGCTTCTTTTGGCTCTGCGGTGCTTCGGAATATCCTTTCATAGGCCGCCCAGGGTTTCTCCCTAGGTAGCTGGGGACTCTGTCCCACAGGTTGCAGAGCAAATGAAGTAACTACTTCAGATAAAGAAGTTATGTACTCATCATAACGTTCCATCTGAGTAGGTACTTCATTTGTCTGCAACCGACCCCCCCTGCCATCCCCCGAACCTTTCGGGATTCCTGATCACCAAAGAGATCTTGTTCTGCTTTAGGACAGTTTATCTGGTGTTACTTCCTCTATCGAAGGTAGGAGTTGTGTAAGAGGCAAAAAATTCGATCTGAGGTAATGTAGCACATAGCAGGGGATTATGGGTAGGGGAGGAGCTAGGAGCTCGGATCTTGTAGCTTGGAAAGCTGCTGGCTCAGATCCGAGATCGGATCCGATACCCACAGGTTGCAGACAAATGAAGTACCTACTCAGATGGAACGTTATGGTGAGTACATAACTTCTTTTTTAAAAGCTGTATATTTCTCCAAATGCAGCTCCTCGGATACTGAAGAAACAATCACATTTTTAAGTTGTTGTCCTTTCCAGCAGTAAAAGTAGTCTCTTTCCCAAATGGGTATATTTTCTAAGCTGTATATATATATATATATATATATATATATATATATATATATATATATATATATATATATATATAACTTTGTAGGTGTTAGCCTGGATACTTTTTAGCAACATCTGACCTCTGTAAGCCATTGCATTTTCTAATCATTGTCCATTAAAATGTATTTGCTTGCATACACTGAGTATGCCTGGTTACAACCTTGTTTCTGTTCTCCGATTTACTGACCGCTACATGTACTCTTGCACTAAGCAGTCTGAGCATATTCAGTTGGTTAGGTTTGATCTGTGCTCTACTGCAGTAAACAGAGTTAAATAAATAAATAAGATCAGTCCTGAGATTCAAACTGTAAAACACATTACTATCAAATACAGTCATTCAGCTAGTGTGTAATATTATGAACTCAAGTTTTAAATCGTAATTGAAATAGTGTGGAAATTGTCTTTTCCCCATGACTCAAATCATTTTGTAGAACTGAAACGACTATCATTCCTTTAAAAATAATGCAGAATTACTTGTAAAAACAAAAAAGCAATATAACCAGTCATTAAAACAAATTTTAATATTCATAGTCTGACGGCATCCAAATCATTTACATAAATATTTATTCAAGTTTTCATTTAATTTCCTAGTTGCAAACCAAATAAGTAAAAAGTACACACACACACACTTACACACACACACACACACACACACACACACACACACACACACACACACACACACATATACATATATGTGTTTGTGTAGAGGCAATTAGAGCATGTTAGCCAGCCATCCATCCATCCAGCCATCTATCCATTCATCCAGCCAGCTATTCATTCATTCAGCCAGCCATCCATCCAGTCATTCATCCATCCAGCTGCTACTCCCACCAACCAGCTAGCCACTCCTGAAACTGGCCAGTCAGCTAGCCACTCCAGCAGCCGGCCAGCTAGCCACTTCAGCAGCCGGCCAACTAGCCACTCCAGCAGCCAGCTAGCTAGCCACTCCAGCAGCCATCCGTCATACCCATAACAGCATCTCCTTCACCACTCCGGTGGTGATGTCATGGTAGAGGGTGTGGCCAGTGTCATATTGGCCACACCCCCATGTCCCACTTTGGCCCGCTGAAAAGGTGGCAACCCTACTATCATTACTGTGTAGTTCCTGTGGGTTAGTAAATGTTAATTCCTCCTCTGATGATATCATGGAATCACTCGCAGTCCTCTGCAATAAAGCCCCTTCCACTCTCTTGTCTTTAGAGGCGTTCCCTCTGTTGGAATAATCATTTCCTGACTCTCTTTGTTCCTCATTATGATTGGATAGTGTGGAGTAACTTTGATTCGAACTGCCCACTGTTCTTTCGTTGTCATCAAACGTCGGACAGGAGAATACATTCCCTGACTGAAAGTCATGCCTGTCTCGTTCTATTTTGCGTAGATTTTGTTTTACGAGCTTAAGTTCCTGTGCAGAAATAGAGTCTAGTGTATCAGTCAGGTTACTATTTAACACAGAAATGTCAAACAAAGAGAACAGCTGAACATATAAAGTCTTAGAAGAAAGGCATATACATTTGTTAGTAGAGCTGACTAAGTTGGTTCTATATAACAATGTCTTTATTTTTGATAAGGATGCCGTAGCTATGGACACTTCATGTGCCAATAGCTACGCCAATGCAGTAATGGTTAAATGGGAAACAGAATTTATGTTACAGCGACCATTTAAAGAAAAAATATTGTTTATGAGAAGGTTTGTAGATGATCTTTTTATGTTATGGGGGGCACATATGAAGAGCTATGGAGATTTGAGAGGTATATCAACAGTAGTACTTCTTATTTGAAGTTTGCAACAGTACATTCAGAAAATATTAACTTCTTAGATGTGTCAATAGTAGTTGAGAATAGTAGGGAAATGTACACCAAACAGTATAAAAAAGTTTGTCTTGTTTATTTATTTATCATTTGTTGACTGGGAAAGTCCGACTAGGTTCCACAGAGCCTGTTTTCAGCGGAGGCCCGGGGAGAAATGCTACAGATGCATGTCTTTGGAATGTGGGAGGAAACCGGAATACCTGGAGGAAACCCACGCGAACACAGGGAGAACATGCAAACTCCACACAGAAGGCACCCCAGCCGAGAATCGAACCGGAGAACCTCTTGCTGTGAGGTGACAATGTTAACCACTGCACCACTGTGCCGCCCATTGTTAATCATCTTCTGTCTATGAACAGTATGCATCCACTGCATATTTTTAAAAATGTGGTTAAAAACCATGTTTATAGAGCCTCTCGACTAAATATGCATGATGATGATTTTCATAAACAAATTGAAGTAGTCAGAAATGATTTGAAGGCCAGAGGGTACTCTGAATCATTTTTGGATAATAATATTCAGCAGGTTGTGAAATTAAGACAGTCTAATGCTAAACCTTACTTTTCTGAAAACAGGAAATAATGTCTGAATAATAAGGAAAGTGTTACTATGCTGAGAGTACCTTTAGAATATTCTACAAATGTAGGCATGTATATGGATATTGTAAGGAAATACTGGGTAAGTCTAACCAGTGATTAACAGGTTAAGGAGATGATAGATATGGAAGCAACATTTTTATTTAAGAATAATTTGTCCATGAAAAGGAGACTATGTTATCCTAAACACAGTGTTGGAACCCCAATAAGAGTTGGTACTAGACTATGTGGATGCTGTTCATTCTGCAAATTTATAGATACATGTGCACACTTTACACACCCCTACTATCATAGAACATATAACTTACGTTTGTATGCTACCTGTGAAACTAAACATGTGGTTTATTTAGCACATTGTTTAAAATGTAAAAAGTTTTATGTAGGGAAAACTGGTAGGTGCTTAAAAGATAGAATCAGGGAGCATCTTTACCACATTAATAAGAAGGACAATTTAAGTGCTTTATCTAAACATGTGAATGAAACTGATTCTGAACACACATTTAAGTTTTTAGTTATTAGTAGGGCATCTGAGAATATTAGGGGGTGGTGACATACGAAACGTCACAGAAAACTTAGAAGCATAATGGATAGTAAGGTTGAGAGCCAATACTGAATTTGGAATGAATGAATATGTTCCCCTCAAGCCTTTATTAAATGAAAGACCTTTTACTAGGTGAAAATATGTGCAATAGGTACATATAGTAAATAATTATACATATTTTGTAGAGAATGTACTGCAATGTTTTTATATAGTTTTAAAACTTACGTACTGTATTCAAATGTGTAGTTAAATATAGGCAGGTAGATGTATAATATTTTTGTTTTGAACATTTTAACATGAGTGTAGCTTTAACGCAATATAATAGTTTTAACATTAACAGACTGTGATTTTTTAAACAAAACCTTTTTATTGTAACTCCACATAACCACTTACATTTTAAGACAGCCCTCATGCATGGTGCCTTCCTTTATTGTATAAACCCTTTATCACATTGATATTAAAACATTGTCTGTTTGTTAGATACAGCCTAACAAAGGCAAGACGACTCGTGTTGACTTGCTGCACAGCCCCTGCCTAGTACCATACCTTATCTCTGCTTAATCAAGTAAACTAATTGATTTTATAATGACTATTCATTTTACACAAAAACAAACCAGGCTTTCTTCCCTGTCTTAAAATTAATGCATACATCTGTGTTTTTGTACATATTAATCAATGCTTTGTTTGGCCCATAAAAAGTGCACTAGTATAGAAGGTAAACAATTTAACTATTAAAAATCAAAAGATATATAAGGCAATTGCAAAAGAAAATTGAGCAAATAATTATGCAAATCAGTCCCTTTCTGGTTGCACTGCACTTTTCTGAAATGTACTTTGATACAAATTAATCCTTCATTCTCTCACACCAAGATTTTCATTTTGTTTTTGGCCAATTAACTCCTTTTTGCTTTCCCAGTTCCCATTCCCTTCATCCTACTTGGAATATCATTTCTTCCACTTCCATTACTAGTGGGGAATGCTGCTGTTTCCATCTCTTTATAATGAACCTTTTCCCTGTTATTATTATTATTCCAGATACGCTCCTTTGATGCTCCTTCACCTGGTTTTCAGTACCTAGTTGGAGCATCTGATTAGATAAATTCATCTCTCTTCCCACTATGTCCCTTACTATTTTTGCCATCCTGTGTTAAACAGTGTTAGAGCCGGGAACTCTCAGAAAATATGTATCCAAGTACCTGTACTACCTGTTCCCCATCTCTGGCAGCTTTCACTGGTTGTTGTAAATATTCTGTTTACTCTAGCTGGGGTGTAGAAATAACAATGGAGTAATTGCCAAGCGAAGATTATAAACCCCCTCACTTTTGTTTAGTATCTTGGTATTTTTGTTACTTTTTCCTAGGTCTTTCCAGCTACTGCTTTTAAAGGTCTTTTTCCCATGTCTTTTTCATTCTGTTTATTGTATTCTTTTCCTGTATCTTAAGTGAGTCTGTTGCTATTGCATTTTGTTTTTTGTTTCCGCTATTCTTACCTCCAGTATTTTTCATGCCAGTGTCTCCCACCATGTTCTTCCTTTGCTTATCCCAGGTTGCATGTAGTCCTTGGTACTTCCACTGCATTTTACTAGCGAAGCCATACTGCTCCTGCAGTTCTAACTGTAGTTTAATTTTTCCAGCTCTGATCACCTATGGCCAATACTTCACTTGCCTTTTCTTTTTTTTCCCATATTCATAATAGTAAGCTGTTCTCCTTATGTGCTCTTTTCCCATCTACTGAAAACATGAGTCCCTTCACTTTTGCATGTGTACTTCTTGAGTAGGAATCCTAGCTACTCTCCTCTCAGCTCTCATTAACAGAGTTTCTGTTTGGGACTTCAACTATTTTAGTAGGTATTCCCACAGGTCTGTACCTCTTGCCAAAATATTTTCCCTCTCCCATATCATCTTCCTCCTATCTACCTGATATGATTTACCTGGTAGTCTTTAGCAAATTAGCTATCTGACACACCATTAAGTAGTTAATATGTGGTACCACCAATCCTTCTTTCTTTTTTGATAATGTTATTACATGCCACATAACTCTGTCCCTACCCAGAAGTAATCTTTAATTTGCTTTGTAATCTTTCTTAATATGCCCATTTTTGGTTTCTTCCAGACTATTTGTCCTGGGTGTAATAACTAAGGTAGAAAATAAAACTGAACCACTTGTACCCTCTGATGATCTATCTCTAGTCTAATATTTCTCCATCTTTCTGTCTGACTCCTTATTATGGCCAATGCTGTTTTGTATGTTATCTGTATGATTGCCTGTACCATTGTCAGCCATGTCCCTAGTATTTGATTTTCTCCTTCCATGTTTCTTGTGAGCCTTTTCTTTCTCTTCCTGGGTCATATTAATTTCTAACTTTTGAGTTGTTTCCTTGACTTATTTTATATACTTTTATTTTGTTGAAGCTTCTTATTATGTTCTATAAATGTGAAAGGTTATTTACTGGGTTCATAGGTAGGTACTAGGCTATCGGCCCAAGGGCGTACGTAAGCCTAGCCAGCAAGGTTCCATAGCTTACCCCACCCAAGAAAGTTATTTTCCTGTGCCACTGTCCAGCAGAGACACAGAAGTGATCCCCGGGGTGTATTTCCTATTTCCCATCCACTCAGCATTAATAGTGCATCACCCGCATACAGTACAGTTTTCCTCTGTCTGCTACCACACTGATATCCACTATTTCCCTTTTCCCTTAACTGTGAGGCTAACTGTTCTTGTTCCCCTCTGCATTTCAAACTCTTTTAGTAATCTAATTCTCACCTTAAATCTCACCTTTTCCCTGAACAGTACATTTTCTAGAATTTTAGTCCACCTGTCTGGGAATTTTTAATGTCTTAAGTAGATAGTTTAACCTTAGTCTATTGAATGCTTTCTCCATGTGTAATTATTGGATATCCAACCTTTCCCCTCTATTCTGCACCTTTTCTATTGTCAGTAACATTTTTATAAGATTGACTGATGTCCTCCCGCCTCAACTCCAACCAACATATCCACTGTTATTGACATAAACAGTTATAGTTATGATTCACTATTGAGGATGATCTGTTTGAGGAGGAGGATGTTGTGGATAACAACTATTATGGCTGCCTTCTATGTCTTCAGTGGGCTAGCACCTTTTAGGATTTTTGTTAAGCGAACTAAACCAACATTCTATTAACCTTTTCCGTATCTTTTGCCGTACCTCTTTAGGTACATCGTCTGATCCTGTGCATTTACCTTTTCTTTGTTTTTTTGAATTATCTTGTCTACTTCATGTATAGTTATATCTTTCATGAATTTATCCCTATTGTTGTCCCGTATATCCTTTAATTGTAGTTCTTCCCAGTTGATATCTTTATCCTCTTGGTTTGACCACTCCTCCTCCTCATCCTTCCTATATAACCTTTTGAAATAGTCCCTGAGGCGCTCCAATATTTCCAGCAGTGTTTGGGCATCCCTCCAACTCTTCCTCTTTCAGTTGGAATACACCCCTTTCAACTTTCCTTTGTCTTGGTTTGATTGCTAGCACTCTAGTTATCTCTTTTATGTTTGCTAAGTGCATGTTATCTAAACCCACATTTCTCTCATCTGTTCATTTCTGCATTACTCTTTTAAGTTCTCTCTCCCTTTCTCTCTCAATTTCATTTACTACTTGACTTTTACTTTGCAGTTCTTTTAATTCATTTATGGTGTGCCACATACTCTGTCTCCTTTAATTTTTCTCCCTGTCTCTTGACTGTGCATTATCCTGTAATTTTGCTTTAATTGTATCCTATTATACCATGTCCACAAACTGTGCACTTGCAAATAATCCTTCCAGTTCCAACTCATTTCTTCCTCCATCACCAGCCAGTGTACAGGGAATGTCCAGTGCTGTGGGAGATTAACTACATCTGGTGGTCTTAGGATTACTCCTAATAAAGCGTAATCAGAGATCATCAGGGGATCATTATGTCTCTTCTGTTCTGTAAATATATTCTAGATTTGTATAACCTCAGTCCAACCTGGAACAGTTTTATGATTGGCTAAGTAATAAGTGTACACAGTTCCTTCATTTCCTGACTGGGCTACTGTCCACATATTTACCCACCCAGCTGTTTGAGTAAATTCCCTAGATATTTCTCTACTTTATGCAGTCTCCTACATTTGGGGCCATTGTCCACATCTCTTTTTCAGTTTACTGCATTCCAAACCCCTGTAATTATATGTATGGCTTCTTGAATGGAGTGATCCTGGTCAGCACCTCCCTTATTAATCTAATTGAGAGGGAATGTAAATTGATATTATTTTAGTGACTCTCCCTCAATTTTTCCTTTTAGCCCTGCTAACATACTTTTAATGTCTTTCAACTTACCGTCTGCTGTAATGGTCAATCGTTTGTTTACAAGTATTATCACTCCCCTTTTCCTGTGCTTTCCCATGCCTCACCTACCTCCATTGTATACCCTTGTCTGTTTAAAATCTGCAAATCCTCTGACATTAGATGTTGTGTCTTTTGTAAAGCAACTGTCTGGTGGGCTCCAAATCAAAGTAATTTAAGCATCGTCTGTCTTTGTTAGTCACTTGGAACACAAATAAAATTAAATTGTCTTTAGTTTACTACCCGACTGGCTTTGAGTTTTAATTCTCACCTTTATTTGTCAGGTGATCACTGTCCCCTCCACGTGGTGGTTCTACTACGATGCCAAACACTTCTTTTGGAGTTTGCTGTTCATAGGCTCATAGGCTGGTACTAGCCTATCGGCCCTAGGGCCTATATGGCCTAGCCATAACAATTCCCTGGCTATTTCTTCCCACAATATTTACTTCCCTTGACCCCTGTTTAGCAGGGCAACTGACGTGATCCCTGGGGTGAATGTCCTATCTCCCATCCAGTCGTCAAAGTTTTTTTTGAAGAGGGAAAAAGAGGCGCTCTGCTTGACATGTATGGGCAGTGTATTCCAGAGTCTGGGGAGTCTCTGGGTCAGGAACCTATCCCTCTAGCATGCTTTGTTCATTGTGATGACAAGGTTTAGATCCTTGGAGTGTGTGGCTCTGGGGGATTGGGATTTCTTTAAATGTAGCATGTCGAACAGCTCTGGGTTTGACATGGCCTTGTATGTTCAGCAGAGATCGCCTCTGAATAGACGATATGTGACAGAGTATAGCTGGAGTTTTTTTAGATGGCCAGCATAGGGCATCTGCTTTAGGCCTGTGATTCTTTTAGTGAGGTATTTCTGTGGCCTTTCCAGTTGTTGCAGATGTCTTGAGAGGTACATACCAAACGGGGTGTTGTATTCTATAATGGGTCTAATGAGGGATGAGTACAGTGGGACAATGACCACTTTTTTCTGGATGAAAAGCCCTTAATGATGAGGTGTGCCACATAGAAGGATTTCCTGACTGTTGTGGCGATGTGGTTATTGAAGGTGAAACCACTGTCCACCTGTGTCCCTAAGTCTCTTATCATACTTTCGGTGTTTAGTGTACTGCCACCTATGTGGTAATTCACGGGTACATGTTTTTTCCCAAAGGGAATACCTATACATTTCTTGGCATTGAGCTTGAGCCCATGACTCTGGCATCAAGCATGTGTTTCTGTAAGGCCCTTTTGTAGAATATCCACATCATTTGGGGATTCAATAATGGCTCCCAGTTTGAAGTCATCTGCGAACTTTGTTAGCCAGATTCCCTTGGTGTTGATCTGTACTTCAGAGTAGTAGATGCCAAACAAGAACGGTCCCAGGACTGAAGCCTGAGGTACTCCACTTGTCACTTGTCTGGAGCTGGATTTGGAGTCGGCTGCTTTTACAGTGTGGGTTCTGTCAGTAAGCCAGTTGGCAATCCATCAAGTGACGTAGGGATCAATGCCCAGCTTAGTAAGTTTATCTATGATTCCAGAGTGGGGGATGGTGTTGAAGGCCTTGGCGAGGTCCAGATAGGCTGTGTGGACCACCTTACCCTCGTCCACAGCTCTGGAGACTGATTCGAAGAAGTCAGTCAGGTTCAGGAGACAAGATCGGCCCGTCACGAACCCAAACTGGGTGGGGTCCAGTGTTTGAAGGTTGCCAATGGCCTTGCATATCAGGCTCGTCAGACTGATGGGGCAGTAGTTCCCAGGATCCAAGGTGGATCCCCCTTGTGGAGTGGGATAACTGTAGCTGTGCGCCACACAGTGGGCACGAAGCCTGAGGTGAGGCTATGATTAAACATGACACTTGGGTGAAGTGCCAGTTAATTTTGTAGTCCATGTAGTACACAGCCCGGGATGTCATCTGGTCCCATGGATGCTGTATTCTTAGCTTTGGAGAGTGCGGTTTTCACCTTTGTGGCTGTTATTACTGGAATTTGGCAATCTTTCAGTATTGAGATGGGACCTTTAGGGGGTAAGAGGGGGGTGACGTTGGCACTGAATTTGGGCTCAGTGTATTTAATGCCATTCTGTTGTAGTTCAGAGCAGATCTGAGCATTGCCATTTAGATTCTTTACATAGTTATAGAATGCCTTGTGGTTGTCTTTGGAATCTTTGGCAATTTTATTTTCTTAACTAGCTTTGGAGGCTTTTATGAGGGATCTCAGCTTCTTACTGAGGCTGGTAAGGGAGTTTTTTGTATCCTGGGATTTTCCTCTTTTCTGCAACAGTTTCTTCCTTTTGTTGTAAAGTTTGTTTATGGCAGGAGACCACTAGATTGGCTTCATTTTTTTGGAGTAGAGCATTCCTGTCTTTGTCTATATTTGCTCAAGTTCTTCCTTGGATTCTTATCCCACTTTTTAATATATTTCTTTCTTCTTCCTGGTCCTTTGGATAGTCTTGTACTGCATCCCTTATAACTTCCAATTGTTCAGCTTTGACTACATTATATTGTCTCACTTTCACTCCCTGTTCTCTCTTGTCCCCCATTATAACTATATACTTATTTGCAAATTTTACTTCCTCCAGTTGAGTTCTTTTGACTCTGTGCATGCCTTTGATTCATCTCTGCCTTGCATTCGTTGCATTTGTCAGTAGTTTCATTGCTAATGGACATGTGTGCCCTGACCCTGCCGATTATCCTAAACATTTTAATTCTGATGACTTAGTTTCTTCCAATCATTTTTCAGTTTCCAAAATTTTCTTTCACTACTTTTGTATATTCTGTTTTCCTTAGCTCTTTTATACACCTACCTCAAGCTATATATCCTCACTCTCCTTGACAATTATCTGTTTTATTTTTTACTTCTTCTGGATGGATCTCCTGCTTATATAACTGCTTTATTTAAATTTGTGTCTGAATTTTGGCTTCTTTTTTAAAGGATGTGTGAACAGTAACCCGATGGCCTTAGGATGTGTGTGGCCTAGCTGGTTTAATTCACCCCATCATTTTATAGTATCTGTGTTCGAAAAGCTTTGTGAAAGTAAAATTCTTGAACATTTTAGACAACGTGAAAGGAGACATAATTCTCTGGTTAATTTAAGTATGGACAAAGCTACAACACTTAGGGGGATATGTGAGAATGATATGATTAGGGTTATGAAACCAGACAGGGGGGCTTGTCATTATGGACATTAATGATTATAATAATAAGATGTTGTCCATGTTATTTACAGATATTTATGAAGAGACAAGTCTGAATGTTATGAATATTGCATACCAACGTATTGAGGTATTACTTGAAGACCTTCTTTTTAACAACATTTCCCCTCACAGTTTAGCTATTTGAAGGTAGAGCAACCGAGAACCCCTACAATTTTCGGGATCACGAAGATACACAAAGACCTCAGGGATCCCCCTCTTAGACCAATAGTTGATGTAAAGGCATCAAAAACATTCTTCATACACAAGTTCATAGATTACTATAGTAAAAATACTTATTGTTTTAAGGATTCATGGGACTTTTTATCAAAGGTTTCCCAGGAACTCTTTAATGAAAACCTTACTTTTGTCACTGTTAACATCAAAGAATTGTTCTTAGTGATTCCACATGATTTAATGATCAAAAGGTTTTAGTTATTTATCCCAATATTCCAGGTTAAAACAGGACCTAATCCTTATTTTAAGGACACTGATGGAGATAGTACCAGAAAATAATTTCATAATCTTTGAACAACAACTTTTTAAACAAACAAGGGGTGTCGCAATGGGGGCAGCATGTGCCCCCCTTTTCGCAAATTTGGTACTTGCATTTTGGGAGACCAACTATATTTTCAGTTCCAGGTTTAGTTCATGCTGGTCACTTTATGGGCATTTCTTGGACGACATAATAATTTTTTGGAATGACACCAATGAGAAATTGGATGAATTCTTTGAATACATCCATAGTACAATTGGAATTCACCATGACCACTTGTGAAAATAAGATAAATTATTAGGATGTCAATATTCATATTAAGAAGGACATAGTGAATAAGTGTTTTATTTTAACAGTTTATAGGAAGCCAACATATTCCAACATGCTACTTCATTTCGATAGATGGCATCCCATGGATCAAAAAAAGTCCTTGGTAAAAGGACAGTGTGTGCAGCTTGCCGGCATGGTATCAGACCTGGGTGAATATTACACACAATGTAATCTATTAAAAAATATGTTGTCCAGCAGGGCTTACCCTGATACCTTTTTAGATGGTATGTTCAGTGAAGTCACTTGAAAAAGGTTAAAGGGTGACTGTGTCCTCTTACTAGGTTGTGAAACTAGACAAATGAGACCCATCCTGGTTGCCGGTGCAAGGAAAACCTTGGTAAGGTGCTTGTATTAACATGTAACACTGGTTTTGATGAAATTAGAGGTATCATTAGGAAATATTGGGGTGTATTTGGAACTGACTGTGAATATCAGAAAGTGGTGGCCAAAAAATACTTTATAGAAAGGATGGATGTTTTAAGAACATGCTAGAGAGGGGCTACCAACATATGCAGGTTGGTAAGATGGTCAAAGGTGGGCAATGCCGTCAATGTAAATACATGATGGAAGGGAATGAAGTTGAACTCACTGGGTTTGGTACAATCAACGTAAAAAAGAGAGAGATAATTGTAGTTCAAAAGGTATAGTTTATATGGCGGTGTGCCCAGGTTTCTATATTGGGAAAACTAAAAATAGCTTTAGGAAAAGTGTTTATCAACATATGTATGACATCCACAAAAAGGACCCTAACAATGCATTGTACCAGCATATTTCTGAATATGATGGGCATTCTTTTAAATTTATTATCATTGACCACATTGACCTTGGCTAGAGGGGTGGACTGACAGACAACTTTTTGGAATACAAAGAACTACAGTGGCAACTACGCACCAATGCCACTATATATCCAGGTCTGATTGAGAACATATCTATTAGTCCAGTGCTAAGGGTAAAAACTGCTAGTGTTATATAAAACATTTTTAGTAGAAGTTTTTTGCTGACAGGTCAAACTTGTTGTATAGGACTAGCTATTTTTGTTGGTTTTACAAGTTCAGTATTTTTTATGTACGTCTGTTTTTAGTATTTCTTACATTTTTTTATGTATTTAATAGATAATATGATGAAAGGGCAGTTTTTACTGTTAACCATTTGACATGATTGGTTCATTGATGGGAGGGATTATATTCTCTGGAGTACTTAAGTGTGAGTTTTTGGCTTGTATTTTATTCTGATGAAGTCCTGCTCTGTGAGGACGAAAGTGCTAAATAAAGTGGAAAAATAAGTGATTCTGCCTCGTGTTTCCACCTTTTATTTTTCTACATTGATATATTATTTACACAGTATACATTGGGCAAACTCCTCATCAATTCACTTGTCTGCCTACTATCTTTCTTTTAGACTTTGTTTATTTTCCACCTCTATCCCAACATATAGTTTTTGCTTCATCTACCCTTGCCAAAACTAATTTATAGGTTTGGTTGCTACCATGTCAGGAACTCTTTTTGTATCCAATTTCTGTTACACTTTTCCTTTTGGTCCTTGCCTACTTTCCCTTCATACCAACACAAATGGGGCTTTAACCAATTCAATATGGGGGATTCTGCTTGGGATGTCTTAACTTCCTCTTCATGTACCCTTCCTATATTATACCTATGTTAGTATCTTCTATAGCTTTCCATCTCTCGCCCAAAGTTATTTATTTATTTATTTTATTTTACATTTGTTGACCAGGATAGTCAGACTGGATACTTGTCCATTTTCAGCGGAGGTCCAAATAAAAAAGCTCCAATCGCAACATGCAGAAGAATACAGGAAAAAAATACAGAAAAATACAGGGAAAGGAAAGAACATAATATAATACATGTTTAAAGAAAAGTACACGCAAAGAAACATGATATAGTACATGTTACAAACAGTATGCAGACTGTATAGTCGAGCAAGTTAAACAATCAGACATTATCAGACTTATAAGTATCTAGACTAATAATTATGGCTCAGTTTGCATGTAGCAAAAAGTACTGTTTGGCAAAATTATGAAAAAGAACCTAGTCAGGATTAGAGCAAGGGCAAAGCCAGTGCGTAATAAAATGTTGTCCGAGACTTTTTTGAATTGAGATAGTGATGGTGCTAGAGTAAGATCGGCGGGGGGGAGTTCCAAGTTTTGCTGTTTTTTGACAAACAGGGAGTCTGCCGCTGAGTTGTTGGTTTTGAGTGTTTGGACCAATAATCTCTTAGATGATCGAAGTGGTCTGAGGTTACTATAGGGGCTAATGATGTTTTTAAGTACAGGTGTGTTTTCAGGTTGATTGAGTACTTTATATGCAGCTAAAAGTTGGTTGTGTTGAAGTAGGCTTGGTAATTCAAGCCACCCTAGCAGGTTTAGGTTATGACACTGGTGTGTCCGAAATGCTGTGCCTGTGGCAAATCTAGCAATGTGGTTATAACAGCTTGAGAGGTTGTTAAGGTCAGATTTGTTCAGATTGGTGAATAGACGGGAGGCATAGAGAAGGGTCCAGAGTAGGTGGGAATTAGCAATGGCGGTTCGAACAAGTGAAGTAAGGAAAGGTTTAATGTTGTATAGGGAGCCAAGTTTTTTATTGATGGTTTTGATAATTTGGCTCACATGCATATCAAATTTAAGGTTATTATCTACTATGACGCCTAGGAGTTTAGTTTGGGCTTCTGGGGAGATAATGGTGCCATTATTAGATTTAATGGTAAAGAATAGTGATGAGGACCTACGAGTGGGGGAAAAAAGTAGTAGCTTTGGTTTGGTAGGTTTTAATATCAGATGATGATTAGAGAGCCAATTTTCCACAGTATTAAATGTATTCTGGGACAGTGTTAATAGTTCTGCCTGGGAAGTGGCAGCACAGATTAAAGTGGAGTAATCTACATATTGAATGCATGTTGCTTCTGGGATGACAGATTGGAGGTCATTAATAAAGATAGAGAAAAGAAAGGGTCCTAAAATGGATCCCTGGGGGACTCCTAGAGTGATGGGGTAGAAGGGAGGATAGTCTGCCCTGCCAAAGGGCAGCCTGTTATCTTCCACAGAGGTAGGATTGAAACCATTGGAGAGCATGGTTATTTAAGAGTATGTATATCGAAGGCCTTGGAGAGATCAAGAAAGAGGGCTGAGGATAGTTGATTATTATTTTGGTAATGGTTTATGACATTAGAGAGGGAGAGTAGGGCTGAGGTAGTACTATGGAATGACCTAAAGCCATGCTGGGAGCTAGACAACAGGTTGTTCTGGGTAAGATAGTGCAGGAGTTGTTTATGGATGCACATCTCCATAATTTTAGCCAGTGGTGACAGAATAGCTATGGGTCTGAAGTTTGAGAGTTCGACGCAGCTACCTCCTTTATGGAGTGGTATAACATAGGATATTTTCCATATGGAGGAGATGCTAGCTTTAGATATGGTTCTGTTGATTAAGATGGAGACGGGGTATGCTATGGCATCTGCTGCTTTTTGCAGGTAATCTGCAGGGAGGAGATCAGCAGATAGGGTGGTTGGCTATAATTTCTTAATTAGGGCACGCATCAGTGATATAGGTACTGGTTGAAAGCTAAAGGAGAGTTGGATATTGGGTATAGCGGCAGTTGAGCTGGAGCATCTAGGAGGTAGGTGACTAGCTAGGGCTGGATAGTCTCAGTAAGTAAACTGTTAAAGGTGTTGGCAACTTCCTCCAGGGTTTTATGGTTGGATGAGATTGGGGTGGTGGTTTAACCTGGGTGAAGGAGCGTGTTTATTTCTGCCCAGAATGTTTGAGGTTTGTTATGATGTTTTTGTTGAAGATGGCAGTAAAGTAATTTTTTTTGTCTAACGTAATAGATTTCTTTGTATCATTCCTTAATTGCCGATATTTTAGTTGATCTAGTGGGGCTTTTGTGGCATGCCAAGGCCCATGTCTTGTTTCTAAGTGTGATTTTTGATTCGGTATCTTTTTGAAAGCCACAGTGCAGTTTTCACTTTGGTTCTAATAGAACGAGCAGGAGCATGAGTGTCCAGGATGGCAGAGAAGTTGGTATTAAAGTATGCTACAGCTTCATCTAATGTTAATTGTTTTAGGACTGACCAGTTGTGTAGTTTGAGTTCATTTTGGAAATTGGTGATGCTAAAGTTCCTGTTATTTCTTATTGTTTGTAGATGGGCTGGTGAGAGTTATCAGTCTTGCCCTTAATTATGTAGGTAAGAAAGTGGTCACTTAGGTCCTTGGGGAGGGTCTCTGACTTATACGTGTGGGAACAGTTATTGATAAGTATCCAGTCTAGGATGCTTTCTTTGTTATTCATAGGTTCATAGGTTTATACTAGGCTATCTGCCCTAGGGCATTTATAAGCCTAGCCAGAATGTGTTTGGCTTTCGCCACCCATTTTAAATTAATTTTGCTATGCCCTTTTTTTGAGGTTAGTATACTGTGCCTCTGTCTAACAGTGACACAGAAGTCATACCCGGGGTAAACCTACGATCTCCCATCCACTCATCAAGATTCCTCTTGAAGAGAGTCAATGAGGGACTCTGCCTAACCTGGACTGGGATTTTATTCCAGAGTGAAGGGAGCCTCTGGGTTATGAATCTGTCCCTCCAGCATGTCCTATTTATTTCAGTGCTGAGGTTCAAGTCTCTCGAGTGTAGCTCGATAGGATTTGGATTTTCTGAGGTGCAGCATGTCCATTAATTCCGGGTTGGACATGGCTTTATACGTCAGGCACAGATCGCCTCTGAACAGGCGGTATGCCACTGAGTAGAGCTGGAGTTTCTTTAACCGGGCAGCATATGGCATCTGTTTGAGCCCTTTGATCCTCTTGGTGAGGTACTTTTGGGGTCTTTCCAGTTGCTGCAGGTGTCTGGTAAGGTACATCCCAAAAGGGGCATTGTACTCAATTATGGGCCTGATGAGGGATGAGTAAAGAGGCACAATGACCTCCCCTGATCTAGATGTGAATCCCTTCATGATTAGGTGGGCTATATAAAATGTTTTTCTAACCACTTTGGCCACGTGGTTGTCAAATGAGAGATTGCTATCAACTTGGGTCCCCAGGTCCCTAATTACTTCTTCTGTACTTAATGGATTACCACCTATGTGGTAATTTGTGGGCACTTTGTTTTTGCCAAAGGGGATGACTATACACTTTTGGCGTTTAGCTTGAGGCCATGGCTCTGGCACCAGTTGTCTGTTTCTATGAGGCCCTTTTGGAGGATGCTTGTGTCGGCTGGAGAGTTGATTATGGGCCCAGTTTGCAGTCATCTGCGAACTTGGTCAGCCACAGTCCTTCCATGTTGGCCTGTACCTCCGAGAAATATATACTGAACAAGAGAGGACCCAGGACTGAGCCTTGTGGGACGCCACTTGTAACTGGTTTGGAGTCTGACATGGCTCCAGCAATTCTAACCATGTGGGTTCTGTCCTTGAGCCAGTTTGCAACCCATCTAGTGACATAGGGGTTTATATTTAAGCTGGTGAGCTTATCTATAATGCCCGAGTGGGGTATTGTATCGAAGGCTTTTGCGAGGTCCAGGTAGGCTGTGTGGACCACCTTCCCCTCGTCAATGGCCTTGGTGACTGTTTCAAAGAAATCAACCAGGTTTAAGAGGCAGGATCTGCCCTTAACAAAGCCGAACTGGGTAGGATCCAGTGTCTGTAGATCCCCATTATCTTTATTTATGAGGTCCATGATTATCATTTTCATAGCTTTGCAGACCAAGCTAGTCAGGCTTATGGGGCGATAGTTTCCAGGATCCGTTGAGGCACCACCTTTGTGGAGAGGGACCACAGTTGCTGTACGCCACTCTTTGGGTACATATCCTGTAGTAAGGCTGAGATTGAACAGTAGTTATATGTTTGGGTTTAGCTCTTCTTGGAGTTCATGTAGGACGCAGCCCAGGACACCTTCTGCTCCCATTGATGCTGTGTTTTTTGCTTTGGAGAGGGCGGCTCTTACCTGAGCATCAGAGATGTCAGGGGGGCAGCACTCTGCTGGAATAGATATTTGCCCTTTTGGTGGGGGGGGAGAAGTTTGCGCTGAACCTGTCAGCTAGGATGTTGGCAATGTCTGTGGGTTCGGTGTATTTTTTGTCATTTTGGACTAATTCTGAGCATATCTGGGAATTACCACCCAGGTTCCTAACATAACTAAAGAAAGCCTTGTGATTATCCTTAGTGTCCTGTGCAACTTTTCTCTCGAAGCTGGCCTTAGACGATTTTATGAGTGCCCCTAGTTTTTTGCTAATACTGATCAGAGATGCCTTCCCTTTTTGGAATTTTGCTCTATCATTTAGTAGCTTCCTCCTTCTATTGTATAGCTTGTTTATGGCTGGGGTCCACCAGACAGGACATCTGCCTTTGGAGGATTGGGTCTTGGTTTTATTTGGGATCGCATGATCCATGATTTCCAGAAGGTGTTCATAGAATGCGTTTATAAAGGATTCTGCGGTCTGGGCCGTATTTTCCACAGGCCCGGGGGCTTTGAAGGATTCCACCTCAGTTTTGAGGAGTGTGAAATTTGCTTTAGAGAAGTTTTTCACTGTGGTTTTCTGGGCAGGGGGTGGTGTCGGGATGTGAACATCCAGTGAGATTAGTTTATGGTCTGATCTTACCAGTGAGGGATACACTTCTGGTCTGGAGCATAGAGTCCCCATGTTGGTGATGATCAGGTCCAATATGTTTTCCCCTCTTGTGGGAGTGGTAACAAGTTGTTCCATAGCATTTGAGTTTATAAATTCTAGGAACCTTTGAGCTAGGGTGTTGGAGCTAGAGTAATGCTCCCAGTCTATGTTTGGGTAGTTGAAGTTGCCCAATATAATGGTGTTTGGAGAGACCTTCATATTTTCCAGTGTTCTCATGAAGGCCGAGTGGGGTTCCTGGGTTAGGGAGGGTGGTCTGTAGCAGGCTATAAACTGGAAGGCAGTTTTAACCACTGTTAGTTGCACATGGATAGTCTCTGATGCTTCGTGCTGTGCCACCAACCTGGAGGTGTGGGTATCTTTGACGAATATTGATGCTCCCCCTCCTTTTGTGGGTCGGTTCAAGTTTTGGGGCCGAAAAGCATGGTATGAGGTATAACCTGGTAGTGCTGGGGTGCTCTCGGGAGCCTTGAACCAGGTTTCTGTTACTGCACAGATATCGATTTTCTCCATGCTAAGGAGAGTTTCGAGTGCGTGCATCTTGAGGTTTAGACTTCTGGCGTTGAGTAGCATTACTCTTAGTTTCTTATCCCTTGTGATACCAATGGAGGTGGGTTTGTCTTTTGAGCCTTGCCTAAAAAAGGCACTATGGGGGTAGCAAGAGCCTTTGCCAATATCTGAAAGCCCAGGGGTGACAGGTGCAAGCCGTCCCTAGCGAAGCATCGTGGCTTGTCGAGCATGTAAGAAATGTTACATAAAACTGCTGAAATTACTTGTTAGCCCCTTCAGGTAATTTTCCTGTACCAGCTGATAGTTTACCAAATTATTGGTATACTTCCATGAATGCACCAGACTCAAGATAGTGCCTAAAGGTTTAAGGCATTGGCAGTTCCCTGCGGGATTAGTGGATGGATCATCCTTTCACAAAGCTTTAATTGAACTTTTCGATAAACATGGGTTGGAGTTGCTGGCCCTGTTATGTGAACAATATCAGATGTCAATTAACTTACTATTGGGGGAAATTGATGAACTTGACCTCCTTATTAAAAATGATGTTGACTACAAGAGGTACCAGTTTGAGTATGAAAGGTGTTTCGTGAGCATTGATGAACACCTCACTAAGCTCAGCTCTACTAAAAAGAAAAAAATAACTAGGGATGTTAATGATTATAAAAACAGGAATGCCTATCTAAAACCAGCAATTTACTCCAACTCGATCCCTGTAACACGAGAGGATGTTACTACCAGGGGGAAAGTTACTGTGAATCAACAAATCGAACATAGCAATAATGTTGAGGGGGAATTGGAAGACGACATAGGATACAACGGGCCTCTAAATAGCAATGAGGCCAGGAGAAGTGAGAGGCTAGCAAACCAGGATAATAACTCAAGTGGTAACAACAACACTAGGTTCAATCGAACTGGGACCAACAAGGGAGTACCCCAGGCTCAAAATTTTCCATCGGGAGCCTCCAATCAGTGGCCATTGAACAACAGGATGAAGGGGGCCAGGAGGAAGAGGTGGTAAACCAAGGGGAATGGTCTGGTCGACAACACAATGACCACTTGGACTGTAAGGTTTTGCTTAATAAAGACGGTGACTTTAAGGTGTTTAATTACACTGATTACAACATCAGCGTTGACATAATTGAACTGCTATCCAAGGGTAACACCTTTGTCCCTTCTTCCCACTTTGACTTAGCGCATACCTTGATTGACTTAATGTTATTCACTAGAAAGCTCAATCTGTTATTGTTACTAGGCAACGAACTTAACAAAAGGTCCGAATTCTATGTGTCAAGTGTTTTTAATCCCCCATTACACCCTGCCTTAACGATTTTTGAAAAAGTAACCGAAATGGACTTAAGGAATTTGAAAAAACAAACATCAAGGTATAGGCGAAATGTTCATAATATTACTGAGAATGAAAGGGACGATTTTACGTTCCTTAGAGAGGCTCCTATACGCTTGATGAAACCAGATAAAGGGGGAGGGATTACTATTATGACTAATGAGGACTATACTACTAGAATGAATCACATTCTAGATAGTGAAACTTATTTGAAGGTAACAATTAATGAGATGAATGGAGCCCATCAGAGGGTTAAAGCCTTCATAGAGGAACTCTATGTAGAGGCACAAATTGATAGAGAAACCTACATTCACATGCAACAGCAAACACCTAGAACCCCAGTGTTATTCGGAATTCCCAAAATCCATAAAAATATCAATAACCCTCCCATGAGGCCCCTAGTGGACGGAAGGAAAAGCATTACTTACACCTGTGCCAAAGTATTGGATAGGATTTTGCAAAAACATGTAAAAAAGGAAAGACAAATAACAAAAGACACATGGTCCTTTCTTGAATCAATCAACATGGTAGGCTTCTACCCAGAGTGCCTACTGGTTACAATAGATGTGAAAGACCTTTACTCCTCCATTCCCCACAATATAGCAATTGATTGAGTCCCTGCAATGTTGAGGACCTTGGGGGCACCTAATGGAGAAATCCAACTAGTAGGGGAATTGATCGACACAGTCCTTTCATACAACTTCCTGATGTTTAATAATGAATTGTACCATCAAAAAATTGGGGTAGCCATGGGCTCCCCATGTGGTGGAAGTGTAGCCAATCTGGTTATGGCTCTCTGGGAGAGAACTAAAATACTGACAGTGGAGGCTATTAACTCTAATATAATTTTCTACACTAGGTTCCTGGATGACATATTTATGGTATACCAAGGAACAGAGGTAGAATTCAATGAGTATATGACAACCCTTAATAACTCCACTGACTTTCTTTTCTTTACTTTTAAATATAGCAAGGACAGAATAGACTATTTGGATATAGACTTGAGAAAAGACTACGATGATAATGAATGGGTGTCTAAAATACACCGAAAGGAAACGTACTCCAACTCCTTACTGCACTATTCAAGTTGTCACCCGAAACACCAGAAGAAATCGGTAGTAAAGGGACAACTTGTTAGAGCAGCACATAAGAACAGCAATGATAAAGAGTTTTTGGAGGAATGTCAGGTTTTAACACAACTTTTCCTGAGGCGGGGGTATCCCCTCGGTTTCCTACTTGAAATTACAGAGGAAGTTAAATGTAAAAGAATTTCAAAAGAATATGCCCCTTTGCTAAACAATGATTGTAACAATCAAGTTGGAACAACAATACAAAGACGCAGGGTCACTGATGACTCCAGTTTCTCCTGTGGTCTCTGTTGTACATTCAACTTGGACTCATATCGAATAAACAACATCATTTTGAAAAATTGGGAGTTTCTAACTAATGATGGTGAATTTCAGTCTAAACTACCAAATAGACCTAAAATAATCTATAAACGGGGCAACAACTTAAAAGAGCTATTGGAAGGTACTAGGCAACCCTATACAACTAAGGTAGGAATGTTCAAGTGTAATATGTGTAGGTACTGCAAGTACATAGATGAAAGTTCTAAATTTGAAATCGGCGATTTAAAATTTTGGGCCAATTCTAAGTTTAATTGCAATAGCAAATTAGTGGTGTACCTGGCAAAGTGTTCTCAGTGCCCAGCTTTCTATATCGGGAAGACCGATAGGAGGCTTAACGAAAGGATATATGAACACTTATACAGCATTAAAAACAACAAACTGACTAACGCTTTAGCCAGACACCACAATGATAACATAGGACATGAGTCCAAGTTCAAGGTCATAGACCAACAAACCAGGGACGTAAGGGGAGGGTATGATTCACTGAAGTTAGAAAGGAAAGAACTCCTTTGGCAGTTGCGAACAAACGCAAATCAGAGACCAGGTATTAATGAAATGAGTTCTATTGCATGTATTCTTAGATTGAAAAACCTGGAGAGGTGAATGCTGCCCCCCTGGTTAACTTTTTGTAATTTCTTGTAATTGGCATAAAACCTGAATTGTTGGATATGGTTAAATATGAATGCAAAAAATATCGCAAATAATATTGTTTAATTACATCTACACACTGGCACATGGTTACTTGGACCATTGCTTTTAGTGGTGAACAAGGGGATTCTGCTTGTCCATTTAGTGTTAACTTAATATGAATTTCCATTCATGACTTAAGCTGGCTAAGCACCGATAGGGATTTTATGTCCACCTATTCCAGGTGGATTATAAAAGGGGACTACCCCAGTGGTTAATGAGTTAAGGGTGCACTCACTCAATGGTTATGGGGTAATAACAATGGCTATACTAATATTTTTACATATTTGTACCCATACCCATATATTTTTATCTACATTTTAACATCAACTTCTATTTTTATCTTTATTCCTTTATTAAGTTTTAACATTAGGTATAAGCACAGTTCTAACAAAGTACTACTTACTAATAAAAGTTTATAGTAAAAATATGAAAACTTATATACAATTTAGGTCCAGCACTAGTACTACAAACAAGTAGTACAGATATTTCAAGGGGTGAATATTTAACGGGCTGGTAATCATCATTTGGTGAATGGATAATAATAGGATCATTTGTGCATTTTTTATAAAACAATACTCCTATGACATACTGGTTATAAATATGTTTGTTTGTATAGGAATGTGATTGTCGTTTTTGCTTTGTGTTTGATGAGAACTGTTATAAAGAAATGCAGTTTTGAATTGATCATTTCATTTTGACAATTAACTAACAATAGGTCAAAGTATGTAGCCAATTAATGAATTGGTCTATAATTGATGTAACGCCCGTGGTTCACTGTTTACAAGCTTCTGATGAAGTCAGGTATACGTCCTTGACGAAAAGTGTACTGAAATTTAACGCACTTTAAGCCTAATAAATCTATTGATTTTACTTGTGAAGAGGGTTCCTGTTCCAGTTGCTTTATTTATTGGTCGTTTGTTCACAATATTTCTTAGTTTACCAAATTATAGCAGAGTGTCTAGGCATTTATGGGGCACAAGGGCTAGTTAGGAGTGCTGAGGACCCAGTCTAGTTAATTTGAAAAAGAGCACACATAAGGTAGGTACAAGATGTGCACCTTTGCAGTCTTTCAGATAGTGGGCAGGAGAGTTTAGCTTTACATGTTTAGGTTGCAACAGACTGAATCTTTTTATTGTCGGGAGCCTTACCGAGGGAGTGCAGTTGTTCCAGAAGTTTGCAGAAGTTCTTCAGTGTTTAAGGAGATGCATTTCTTTTTTGTGCTCTTTATCCCTCCCCATGTGCCTGCCTGTTCTGTACCCCATGGGTACCTTTGACTTAAATCCAGCCAATCAGAACCCTCCATTGCAGGTTTCTGATTTGTTTCCTTTAGACAAAATCTATATTAAGAAGTCATTATGAGTCCATGAGTGCAGCCCCCTGTGAAACACGGGTTCAGTAGTCATCAGTTACACCATTAGTAATTCTGCTTTTTCCAAAGTACATTTTCATATACATTTTGTTTTTAAAACTAAACTGCCAGGTGCATATCTCTGACTTTGTTTCTTATTCTGTTTCTTTATTTGTATTTTTCAGCCCATTTTCTTGCTTAATGAAATATCAACACTTTTTCTCTCAACTTTTGTTTCCTCTTGAAGATGGAAAAAATATCCTTCATGTCCTGATTCCATTCATATTTACTTTGTTTCTTATTTCAGTTCCTGTGGTCTGCTGATGCCTCCATATAGTTAAATGATTTTTGGAGTTGTTCCAGAGTTGCTTCTAGGTCACCAAAGGTATAAGGTTATCCATGTATAAAACTCTTCAGAGTCACTAGTTCTAGCAGGTGCCACCAAAGCCCCCTTGGCTTACAGATTCTTAATAGCTGGCATAAATGCAGCTCTCTTTTTCCTCACTTCCACTGAATAGTTATTGTCAGTGTGTGTCTGACTTTCTCCCACCAACAAGCTCTTTCCAGACTACCACACCTCAGGCAGAATTCATGGTTTTAACTCGTAAGACAGTAATTTCATAGTCACTGGTCTTGTTTTCTCACTTTTCTTTCTTCCCATTCTCCATGGAGCTCACACACTAGTTGTAGTGGACCAACCAACAACATGAATATCTGATGTTGGCCATTTACAGAGCTATAGTGAGTCCATATTAACTTCTAGTGTGGGGTCAATATTCTTATCCCACTCTGTGATTTTGCAGTCCCCGTATTATAGGGGAGTTAGGGTTATTTAAGAGATGTGTCACACTTTTTAAAGTGGTCTGGTTTTGTTTTGCATATGTTACAGTAGCAGTATTATTTACCATAGTGGTAACTGTTAGCATGTTTTTATTTTCTAACTGAAACTGTCAAAACAGAGCTCCCGTTGGCATTCTTAAAATTATTTTTCTATGGAATTCTGGCTCCTAGTATGATATCATGTTAATTACCGTTTGTTAGAGTACAGCTGGAAATATTGAAGTATGGCTGGCTTTTTTCAGAGATTTGTTCTAATATTTCTTCGGTTTTAACTGTGACAGGATAAAGGCAATGTAAATACAATCAATCACATTCAGTTTTACTCTAATTAGTGTTGCACTAGGTGCTTTACTGTTTTACACAGCAGTACTTTACAAAGAGTTACTGTTAAGTTTTTGCAGTGATGAAACAGGTTGTATTTGTGTGTTGTTCTGTTGGTAACCTCATGTTATTTGCAGATCATATTTAAAAATGGTGAGAAACGTTTGTTTCCTTTCTGATTTATGTATTATTTTCAGGTGTCTGAACCAAGATAATGATGTTAGCTGTGATGTGCAATTTTGCAAAATGTCCTTGACTGGATTTTCACTCACACATGAAGAAGTTTAACACAGTACCTCTGCATATTTTGACTCGTGACTCCCACCTGCACATCACTGTCAATCTCTGTGATCTACTCCCAGCAATATCATCTTTTCATCCTCTCTTTGTCATCCTCCATAAAGTTTCAGGAATAAACCTTTGCTCCATTGAAAACTGCACTACATACCAGTCCCACAGTTTTGCACCAGATATTCTTTAAAAAAAAAAAAAAAAAAAAAACAGTTCACATTACGTACGGAAGAATTTAAATAATGTACCAAATTTCATTCCTTTGCTAAAGAGCAACTCTGTGTGCATGCTTGCATGAGAGTGTGTGTGTGTGTGTGTGTGTGTGCGCGCGTGCGTATACAGGTTCTTTGAGGGTCATTACAGTACTCAGTTCTAATTTCATGTCCATAGCTCCATAGCTAATTTTAAAACAGATCTGTACCATTCGCTAATGTCTCCCCTCCATATTAAACAAAAACACTTTACCCATAAACATATTGCTACCAGTCAAAACATTACCAAAAGCAACAGTGCATCGCTGTGAATTAGCAGTGATAACACTGTGTGACCAGAAAGTGAAAGCAATGAATTCACCAGTATAAAAATATATCACATTTAAGTAACCATCAGCATAAGAAATGTATTGCTTTAATATCACAATCTTGAAGCTCTCATTCTTGAAACCTATAATTCTTGAGGCCATAATTATCAGAAGACCAAAATGCTGAAATCCGCAGTATCAAACTCCTGGACTAGTCCCCATGCATGACCCATGTTAGCACCCATCCCTGGGTCCATACCCATTCAGGACCCATGCTAGCACTCATTCCTGGGTTCACAGTGGTGGAGGGAATGGGTATTAAAGATTTTTAGACATTGTAGTCTTTAGCATTTTGGATATTTGATATTATGGCCTCAGTATTGTGGGTTTCAAGACTGTGATACTACACCATATTCATTATATGCTAGCAGAACCCATAATACTCGTGATTTTCAAAACACCTTTCACAACGGTATGGAGGAAACCACATAGCTTCATCAACCTCATCATAGCTGTCATCTAAACTTCTGGGTCTGCTCAAAGGTTATCCTTGTAAGGATTAAAAAATCCTTCAATCCTTCATTAGAAGTTAAATGAACAACTTGGACATCGCTACTATCACTTGGGGAAAGAAAACACCCCAGTCCTCAGAACCACTTTCATTCACTGAATTGGTAAACTTTATGGAGTCCCTTACATGACATTACAGGTCAGATGGCATTCCACAGAGAATTCACCGAATGAAAGATAACAGAAAAAAAAGGGAAAAAAATGATAGCAAATTATAAAAAGAGTATGGCAAAACCACAGGAGGATGCGTTGCAACAATAGAACAACAGTGAAGGTAAGAATAGTAACAAATCATTTTAAGCTGTACTAGGTAGCACAGTATGTACAAAATCATTCTTGAGGGCTGTAGCCAATAGTTTCATCTAGGTCAGCCCTGTGCTTTTTTTTTGAATGCTAGTCATGGTATAGTCTTTACTAGACCAATGCAGAATTCCAAGGCTTAGATTATATGTTAACAAAAAAAAAAAAAAAAAGAAAATTCTCAAGACTATTTTCTTATTGTAGTGACATCTTGAAAGGCTACTGAAATTTGTAAATTACGGTTTGTTAAAGTATACTCCCCACAATGTCTAGACAGACATATGTGGCACATTTCTATCATTTTACACCATAACATTTGTAAAAAGGAATCCGAAAAAACAGTAGTACAATTCACATTTCTAAATCACCTCTTTACACAGTAACGAAAGTCTTCAAATGGGTCTTAATATTAAATTAATCAAGAAAATGTCTTCCATATATATGTTTATGCTAAAAATGGACACTGACAAAGCAGTATGATGGAAATATTTATCAAATGCAAAATGTAGCTGTTTGTTTTTTGTCACTACTCGTGTCCATTATCAAGCATTTATCTTCATTCATTTTTTGTCATCATCCATTTCTGAACATTCATCCTGTTTAACCTATTATGGTAACTCAACTCCAGTCATATCAGAATACACACAAAATACATTTCATGTACTGCACACAAAAATGCACATCTAAAGCCACATAACTCAAACCGCTAGAAATGTAATTTACCAGAATTGCAATGAAAAGTGTATTAAAAATTATTTAAAAAGAAAAAACAAAATAACCAGATTGTCAAAATGGTTTTCTGGCAAGTGTGCACAATCCAAAACTCAGACTAAATTGGGTTAAACTGACTAAAAATGTAACTAAACTATAAAGCTTATACAGCAGAACACAACTCTTAGTATACTACTAAAATAATTCCACAAAATTACTTGACAGTTTTACCTCAGAACTACAATGCAAAGTCACTCATCAGACAAGTTATTCATATAAAGTTGTACAACTTAAAGAAAACTGTATTCAGTAAACACATTCATGCAGTTATCACAATCCCTGAAATAAATTGGAAACAGACTTGAAAATTGCAGGATAAAATGGATTATACAGCAGTCTGTTTGAAGAATAATTAAACTGTCTTCTACTGTAGGCTTAGATAACATGTTTTGTCCTGCATGATTATGATTCAGAATGACAGAAGACTGGTAAACAGATAAACATAGTAATCAGGCCTATTAAGAGAAATTCACATAGTCTAACAGAAATAAATATAGTATATTATTGTGCAGCTAAACTAACAACAGATAAAGTGTTAAAACAAAAACATAGAATAACAAAGGAAAGGAAGGGAGCAAGTAACATGCCACCATGGAAGCACAGAATAGAGAAAACTATAAAGCAATTAAGACAAGAAGTATCGCTGTTGGAAAAATATAGAAAATGGAACAGATCATCAAAAATACTTAAAAAGATAATATGTGATAAAAGCAATGCTTCTTCTTCTTTCGGCTTTTCCCGGTTAGGGATTGCCACAGCTGAGCATCTGTCTGCTCATGATTGGCAGTGGAGTTTTACAGTGTCGAGTTGCCAGCCCGGCGCCCAACCTTCCACAGAAGGCACACACACGCGCGCACACTCACACCTAGGGCCAATTTAGATTGTCCAATCCACCTACTGCATGTTTTTGGGATGTGGGAGGAAACCGGAGCACCCGGAGGAAACCCACACGGCGACAGGGAGGACATGCAGACTCCGCACAGAAGGCACCCCAGCTGAGAATCGAACTGGACAACCTCTTGCTGTGAGGCGGCAATGCTAACCGCTGCACCACCATGGCCACCCATGTGATAAAAGCAATGCAATGCACAGTCTATGATAAATCTATTTTGAAACTGTGCATTGCATGTAATAAAAGCAATGCACAGTTTCAAAATAGATTTATCACAGACTGTGCTAACTAAAACTATCATAACAGCCAGAAAAACATAGAAGGTATGCAGATAAATATAAAGGAATAATGCAGAATAAGCAATTTATGGATGACCTTAAAAATTTTATAGAGAATTGGGAAACAAAACAAAAGGAATACAAACACCCCCCCAAAAAAAAAAAAATAGATACATTGTGGAGAAATATTTATGAAGACCCTGTTGAACATAACATGCTGAATGGATAGAAGAATTAAAGGAAACAGTAAGGAGTTCTAATGTAGAGGATATGAAATGGGATAAAGTATGGCCAGAGAAATTAAGAAAAAATTAAGAAAAGCTGCTAACTGGAAAATCTCAGGCCCAGACATAGTCCCAACGTCTGGCTAAAAGCATTAATATCTTTACACAAAGATTTATCCCTGAGAAAAAATTACTTACATCCGCATCTCAAACAGGCACCAAACTCGTTAACAACAGAAAGAGTGATACACCTCCTTGTAAGTAAACTTGCAAACTATCCTAATAATGGGTCTATGTTAGGCTACCGAATTTTAAAAACTGTGAATGGCTAAATACTGAGCAGTTAACATCAGATAGAACAAATAGCGAGCAACAACTTCAGCGAAAAGAAATCCATCAAATGGCAATAGTTGGCCAACAACCAGGAAGTAACACGACACATGTTAAGTGAAGGGAGACCTAGTAAATTTGCCCTATTCCCACTGTAGTGCGATTTTGGAGTTGGTATATATAATTAGGGAGGGTGTGGGAAGGCGAAGTCCCCCACCTTGGTTGGTTGTGTTCTTGGTGTTGTCCGACTATGGCCATTCAATGGATTTATTTTTGCGGAAGTTGTTGTTTGCTATTTGTATCATTCAATTTTAACTGTTCGGTATTTAGCCGTTCACGGTTTTTAAAATTCAGTAGCCAAACATTGACCCCCTAAAAATTATAGACCAATAACTTGCCTCCCAACAATATATAAGCTATGTACTGGAACTGCAGTCAGAGTTTATAGTCATTTAGAAAAAAATAAATTATGGCAATTGAACAAAAGGGTAACAAAAGAAAGTGCCAAGGAACAAATGATCATGTGTTGCTAAATAAAGCTATAGCAGAGAATTGTAAAAAGGGGAAGAATCTAAGTGTGATGCCAGTGCACTGGCCCAGTAATCAAGGAGCCTCAATCCTCACCACTAACACCAGTGAGGGGCGTCCACATTGGGAGGATAACAAGTACACACACAGTAATGTACAATTTCCTTTAAGAGCACACAGAGATCACAGTCAGTCTGGAGCTGGTTTCTTCCTTTCTCTCCAGATCCCCAACAAGACTCCCCACTGGAACAGCTATAGGGTACAGATCTCAGTCAAGTGGTCAAGCCAAAACCTCCAGCACCTTCTCTGTCCAACCAGTGCTTCCTGTCCCTGCCCAAGTAGCTGAAACACACACTTTGAGATTTGGTTTATATAGAAACACACAGACACTCTGGGGGAAGGCTGGCACAGGTTCTACAGCTATGCTCCCTTTTGCCCAGACTTTAAGGTAGTACTGACTGCCACCAACCACCCTTATCAGCTACTATAAAGGCCCTTACCAAAGGGTGTCCAATTATACTGTGCAGTATTATTATTATCCAATTGGTAAGTGTGACTAAGACTTGAAGGCTATTTAGGAGTGGCCTGTACAGTGTCACCAAATACATGCAAGAACTCTTAAGAGCTTAAATATCTCTACACACAAACCAGCCACAGTTAAAAGGTTTAAAATATTTAATAGTAAATAATAAAAACACAAGACACTACTCGTCAGTTCAACACAATGATAATAGTGAGTTCAGAAATCACAGGAAAATACTTTGAAACAATATTGTAGGACAGTCTGACCTAAATATAAAAAACAGCTTTACTAATCTGGCTGTATTTCTATTTATCTCTAAGAGAAATACTAAGATCTAAATAACTTTACTTACAGAGTGAGGCACAGTGCTGGTGAGTTAACAGGTCTGAAAACAAATAAAAAAATGTATTGTATTTATTGTATTTATTTATTTATTTATTTGCAATGGTGATGGACAGGTTGACAGACGAGATCAGACAGGAGTCCCCGTGGACTATGATGTTTGCAGATGACATTGTGATCTGTAGTGAGAGTAGGGAACAGGTGGAGGAGACCCTGGAGAGGTGGAGATATGCTCTAGAGAGAAGAGGAATTAAGGTCAGCAGGACTAAGACAGAATACAAGTGTATAAATGAGAGGGAGGATAGAAAAATGGTAAAGATGCAGGGAGTAGAGGTGGCGAAGGTGGATGAGTTTAAATACTTGGGATCAACAGTTCAGAGTAATGGTGAGTGTGGAAGAGAGGTGAAGAAAAGAGTACATGCAGGATGGAGCGGGTGGAGAAGAGTGTCAGGAGTGATTTGTGACAGACAAATACCAGTAAGAGTGAAAGGGAAGGTCTACAAGAGGGTAGTGAGACCAGCTATGTCATATGGGTTGGAGACAGTGGCATTGACAAAAAGGCAGGAGTCAGAGCTTGATGTGGCAAAGTTGAAGATGTTAAGATTTGCACTGGGTGTGACGAGGATGGACAGGATTAGGAATAAGTTTATTAGAGGGTCAGCCCAGTTTGGAATGTTTGGAGACAAAGCCAGAGAGGCAAGATTACGTTGGTTTGGGCATGTGCTGAGGAGGGATACAGAGTATATTGGGAAAAAGATGCTAAGGATGAAGCTGCCAGGTAACAGGAAAAGAGGAAGGCCTAAGATAAGGTTTATGGATGTGGTGAGAGAGGCCATGCAGGTGGTTGGTATGACAGAGCAAGATGCAGAGGACAGGAAGAAATGGAAACAGTTGATCCGCTGTGGCGACCCCTAATGGGAACAGCCGAAAGAAGAAGGAGATTTATTTAAGTTTACTGACTGGGGAAGTCCACTGGGCCAAGAAGAGCCCGTTTTTAGTGGATGCCTGGGGAGAAAAGCTCCACAATAATTGCAAGTTACATTTCACATGTTACAAAAGGACATAGTTCATACAGCTAATTAAACATTTACAGATAAGCGCCATGATATTTGCAACTGGCTTGTCACGATGTTAAAAAATGAAGACATAATTCAATACAGAAATTTCAACATTTACATAAAGTGAATGTTTTTGTTATAAACTCAATTGTATGTTTAACATTTCAATATACATAGCTGCTAGCCATTAGGTAGGTTAGGAAAATTTTATGTATGGAGAGTGTAATAGTTTAATTGAGATTGGAGAGTATAGTACAGTAGATATTAGAGAGAAAATTAGTTTTTGGTAGGGGAGGGATTGTTTTGGGTGGGATGAAGTAATAGTAGAGGTAGTTGGATGAGTCAGTGCAAGGTGGAATGGGGGAGGGGTTTAAGTTGGAGCGTGGCAAGGGCTTTCCCATTTGGAAGAAAGATGAGGGAGTACCTGAGTTTTGAAATTTGCATGGTTAGGTAGGTTGCGTAGGTGTGTGGGGAAAGAGTTCCACTGTTTAGCTAAGGAGTGAGACAGCAGTAGATGGCCAGGAGGTCATGCAGGTTTGTGGACCTGAAGGAGATTTTGGTTTTTGGATATGAGTGAGCGGTTGGGAATGTAAGGTTTTAAGGAAGTAGCGAGAGCTGGGCAGTTGGCAGGTTTAAAGATGAGCTTGTGGGCAATGGTGAGTTGTAGGTAACTGAGGTAGTTGGGTAGTTCAAGCTAGTTGAGGTTGAGGAGGGAGTGGCAGTGGTGGGATGAGTTTTTTGAATTGGTTGCAAATTTGGAGATCTTGTGGTAGCAGGATTCAAGTTTGGACCGAAGACCAAGATGGAGATTGGTGAAAAGGGGGGCACCATTCATAAAGGAGAGAGTAGGAAGGTGGGATGCAAAAGTTTGATGGGTAGAGGGGCTTAGGAAGCAGTTGTGCCTGTAGAGGAGACCTAACTTTTGATGGGTTTTCTTGATTGCGGAGTAGATGTGGGTGTCAAATTTTAGTTCTTCATCAGTAATGATGCCAAGAAGCTTGGTGTTGGGAACGATTTCAAGGAGGGTGTTGTTTTGGCTCTGTTTGATGAATGTGGATTTGTCAATAGAGTTTTTGGTAGGGGGGAAAAACATTAGTTTGGTTTTATTTGCATTTAGTGCCAGATGGTTAGACTGCATCCAGGTTTCTGTTTTGGAGAAGGCTAGTTGGGTTTTTGCTAGGAGCTCGAAGGGGGAGAAGGCTGAGCAGATGATTGTTAACTCATCTGCATATTGGATGATAGATGAGTCTGGGATGGATTGGGGAAAGTTGTTAATGAATAGGTTGAAGAGAAGAGGGCCAAGAACAGAACCTTGTGGGACACCTGTGGGTGTGGGAAGGAAGGGCAAGTTTGAAGTTTTCCATTGGACAGCTTGTTGACGGTTGGACAAGTAGCTGGAAAACCAGGCGATGGTGGTGGGAGAGAGGTGTAGGGTGGAGAGTTGGGATATAAGTAGGGTGTGTGAGATGGTGTCAAAGACCTTTGGCAGATCTAGGAATAGTGTGGATATGAACTTGCCTGAGTCGTGTTTGAGGTTTATGGTTTCAAGAAAGAAAAGAAGGGCAGTCATGTTGCTTTGGCCAGGGCAGAAGCCATATTGGGTTATGGAGAGGAGATTGTTTAGTGTTAGGTGTGCCATGAGTTGTGCTTGTATTGTTTTCTCCAGTATTTTAGAAAGAAGGGAAAGGATGGCAATAGGCCTGAAGTTGGTGGTATCAGTATATTTGCCACCTTTGTGGCAAATGCTAAATCTTTCTCTCTGAGAAAGTCTTAAATTGATAATACACATTACTGCTGAGTCATTTCAGATTACATCATTCTTGATACTTCTACTTATGTTTCCCAGGCACACAGAGCTTAAAATTTTAACATTCCTTTTTGTAATCTGCACCTGCCAGGAAGCCACAGCAGTAAAATACACTTTACATGTAAAACCTAGTAATTATCTCTGCCTTAGAACAATAGAAAGAGTTTCATAGACCAGACATCCTGTCTCCTAGCTTGAGATCAGTCATAAAATGCTTTACTCATCAGCTTTCTTCCAGCAGGGTGTACTGTGGTTATATTTTTGAAGCTCAGAACATACACAGTTTTCTTACATTTGTTACACAAGTCTGTGGATCATATTAATATTTACAAGGCATATAGGGCAGCCCCTCAGTTTTTCACACTAAGTATGGCATGGATATATTACAAAAAAGCATTTGACAGTATTTCAAATTTCATGGATAAAGGAAGTATAAGATACACCTTGCATTGATCAATTACATTACAGTGGCAGCGAAACAATGACAAACCACTTTACAGTAGGTGAGCCATCATAAAGGGCACATTTTTATCCTAGGGATAAAATTTCAGAGAGATATTCCAGTGTGATTCTCTGTCACTGCTGATGCTGTTTTGTTTTGCCTTTAACCCATTAAGGTGTTTACTAAACAGATTAGGCTATGGTTACAATTTGGCTCCCTGAAACCAAACTTGTTTAAAAACACCTCATCTGCTTTTTGTAGATGACTTAAAACAGTATAGTTCATAAGGAGTTGAAAGTACAGCTACAAATGGTTAAAACTTTCTCAGCTGATATAAGAATATCATTTGGTCATGACAAATGTGCAAAAGCGACATTTAAAACAGGAAAGCTGCAGCACCAAGAAAATATTAATGTTGGATTGGAATGTGAAATAAAAAAAACTTGAACAGGAGGAAATGTATAAATATTGGGAATAGATGAAGGATCGGCAATACAATGTGAATAAATGAGAATAAAACTCAGTAAAGAATACTGAGAAAAGTAATATAGAAAGCTGTTGACATCTAGGAATAAAGTTCAAGCCATAAACCAGTTTGCTTTTCCTAATGGAGCTTAAAGTTTTGGGGTGATTGAATAGTCCCAAAAGTATTGGATCCAGTTAGACAGGAAAACAAAAAATGTTTCATGCTTATCAAATGATGTACAAGAATCAGCATATACCAAGATTATATATTCCTCACACTGAAGAAGAAAGAATTTAAGGAAAAGAATCAGATGAGGAGGAAAGAAATGTGGAAAACCCATAAATGTAGTAGCACATTCAGGAGAGCTCCTAGAATAACCTCATGCCTACCAAGATTTGATGCAGGAATGGCTAAGGAGAGACAAATTGAAACCAAAAGTGAAAGGCTAATAATGGTAGCCCAGGACAGTGGACAACATACTTGTTATTTTACATATTCCATTGAACGTGTTGTGGAAACAGACAAATGCAGGTACTGTAAAACAGAACTGGAAACAGTTGCACGTCTTGTTGCTTGTTGTAATATACTCGTGGCAGTGAGCCCGTATAGTACTGAAATTCACAGTAATATGCAAGACTGTTGCATTGGGGAGTGTGCAAACACTGCAATATAGAAATAGCTGAGAAGTATTGGAAACATGAGCCACAATGCATTATAGAGCATGTTCGAGTTTATATCACATGGGATCACCCATTACCAATACTTCAAAAACTGGATGTCAGAAAACCAAATGTAGTAGTCCATGAAAAAGGACAAGAGCAGCATTATTTGTTGAAGTTGCTACATCAAGTGATTAGAGTTTCTTACGTACAGAGAGACACAAACGCATAAAATACAAGAATTTACAGACAGAAATGAGAGCAATGTGGAAGAAGGATACCCAGACAGTTCCATTAATGGAAGGAACAACAAGTCTAATAAAAAAGAAGTTACAGTTGTATTTGGATATGCAACCATATGAATCACAGGAGGAGTCAGTTCTGGACACAGTGCAGGTGCTGCAAAGAGCATTTCTGGCTAACATTAAAGACTGAAACACTACCAATTTCATGAACTTTAACTGCACAGTGACTTAGGAATGGGGTTTGTTCTTGTCATTATATTAGAAAGCCAGAAGACTTGGAGAAATTAAACTGAGTGAATCCATTTTTCATATGTTTTCCCTAAACCTACAGTGCAGAATATTTCATTTATGTGAGAGAAGACCCCTCCCCCTTCCAGATTTTCCTTATAAACTAGAAACAGTAAGCATTTTATAAATTCCATTAGTTTTTTTCTTGACTGGCAATTAGATATTCTCCCATTCTGTTGTACATTTGTAAACCAGATCTTTGATGTTGAATGTAATCATCATATTTTTGAAGAATGTGCATCCTTCCAGTAGATTGTCCCAAATGAAGAATTCCTTTTTCTTAGGAACCATTTTGTAAGAAACCTTATATCTTAAAACTGAGGGAAATAGGAAAAAGAAACATAAAAGTAGGAAGGGTTGAGTGCAGAGTACTGTCTTAAAGACATAAGCAGACTGTTAAGGTACATAGTTGTGTCTTGGAATATGCTGTTTTCAGTTTAGGTATGTCTCCTATGTGAGCATATTTCACATCTGTCTCAGTGTTTCCATAGAAAGAGGGTGGCTAAGGGGATCTATTATATCACAATACAGACAACTTGTGCGCTGTCTGTTCTGTTCTTAAAGGGAGATAAACTTCCTTTAAAAAGCTATAACAGACAGTTAAGCTGTCTGTAAATGATTTGATTTGTAATTTCTTTACTAATAAATTGAAAGCTATCAAACCTTTTTTAATGTTCCACCGTGGGGGGGGGGGCACACCACAAGGGTGTAGTCAGGGCCGGTGTTAACATTTTGGGGGCCCCCAGGCACTTTCAGTATAAGTATCATCCTGTCAATGCCATCTCTCCTAAAAAGCCTTTCAGCTCATGCTGCAAACTTTTAGGGGGAGTATGCATGGACAGACCTGTAGTTACAAGCTCTTACATTACAACAGGCCTATGTACCACATGATGTTGACCTGTCTAACAAAGGGCCACTTACAGTTACTGGCATTTAGTTGCAACAATGGTACATTACAACAACTCTATGTACAGGTCTGGACTTAAAGTGAAATGATGACTAGGCCTACCATTTCAACACCCCCCATGCACCCTCCAGTCCTCTCCTCTGACCCCCCTCCTGTGAGTTCCCCATACCATGCACATTACTTTTTTCTTCCTTTTCTCACATTTTGCCTTACTTTCAGCTTTTTCAAGAAGCCATAACTTTTTATATGCTCTGAGGTGCATTTTAAAGTTTTTTTTTCTTTTTATACAACCTTTTCATCCAATAATGGCTTGAACAGACATTACGATTAAGGAAAGAAATTCAGTGTTGCTGTTCAGCTTTAGTTTTCCTTGCATCATTTCAACATACCTTTCCTGAACAAGACAACACAGTAATAACCATTTGGGAAATAACTCAAATAAGCCCGGGCCCAAGAAGCTGTGGGTTTACAGATGGTCTGAGATGCATTTTAGAGCATTTTCTCAACATTTTACTCCAATGGTGGCCTAAACAAAAATCACGAAAAAGAAAAGAATTTCAGTCTTATTTTTTTTCTTTCAGTGAAGTTATAAGTTGTGCCCAAGGCTTAATGTTCAAAGCTGACATAATAGTAGCTCACAGTAAACTAACCAGACAGTAGTTGTAGGAATACATAGGACTTATCTGGGAATACTGCCTGACTCTCTAACCCCCTACAAAAGACAGTCACTGCCTATGTATTCCTTTGGTGTTAGACTGTGATGAAAGCAGAGGTTTGAATTGCCTTAGTCATATACTTCAAGTGACTGCTGATACACATACACATAGCATGTTCTTCACCCCTAACCCTCAAAGGCAGCCAGCCGCATGTATATGTGTCTGATATATGACTGTGAGAAAAATTTCAGTAATATAGTCTAATCTGTTGCTCCTGCACAGTACACCACTCCTACCCAAGCTATAGTAGCCTTCTTTGTACACCTCTGAGCTCTGTGAGAAACACTTCCCTCAGTTCAAATACAAGCTATAATGACTTTCTGTGTGCACCTTTAAGGTTTGACTGTGATGAAAATTAAAGTTGTAATAACCACACAATCCCCATCTCCTCATAATCTGTAGCAGCTTTCTGTACACACACATTTGAGCAGAGCTGGTTTTAGAATGGGTATGGTTGAAAACAGAGGCTATTATCAGCTTTATCCTAAAAGGGTCATATCTCAGCACCGTTCAGGTTAAACCATGCATTCAGAAAATTGATACATTTTTCTCCAACCAGCAACAGCTTTTGTGGAGGCCCCCACAGAGTCAAGGATGATTAAGGAAGTCCCCATTATCCATTTAGACAGTCTGGTGAGTGGGGGCCACCAGACTCCAAGAATATCTAAGCGTCTAAATGTTCTGTGATATATTTTGTCTTACCTTTGAAATATAATTACTTGTTAGGTACATTTTTTACTGATACACAGAAGAATAATGTCTTTGTCCATTATTGGGTGCACTACTGCACACACACACACACACACACACACACACACACACACACACACACACACACACACACACAAGCCATAGCTGTACTACTTTTGTACTTATTTCAGCTAACAGCAATACCTTGTGCAACACTGGTACTGCTACGTGAGATCATTGAATGCTAATTAGCAGTCACCAAACAGCAGCAGGGATAGGTCACTTTTATTTACCTCATTGAAGAATAATGCATACCTTTCACTGTCCCTGATTTCAGAGATCGTCCCTGATTTTGTTCATACTTTTGCTTTGTCCTTTGTAAAAAGTTTGATTTGCTGGTAAATATTTCAAGATTGCAAACAGTCAATCAATCCAGACATCTGAGTTTTATACTTATTGTCCAAAAGTGCATGCTGATGCAAAAGATGTTACTCTAGTAACTTTTTAAGTGAAGTAGAGTAATATTTAAATGTATTCCTGATTCTGAGCTTTTATTCTATTATTTTTTGGGATTACACTGAATTCTTAAGCAAAGAAATTGAGAGTTAGAATACCTGGTGTACTGGTATTTATAAAACTACCTGAAAGAGAAAACTATCCCTGATGATCTGAAGCATCAGCTCTTCTTAAAATGCAAAGTTTGCACTGAGGTAAGTCTCTCTGGGCTGCTGATCTCTCTAGTGCTTATACTGCTCATGTTCATTATCAGCTTCATCCTAACAGGGTCATAACACAGTCCTGTTCATGTTAAAGAGCATAGTTAGGAAGTTAATACATTTTTTCTTCCTTATTTTTCCCAGTCAACAGCAGCTTTTGTGGGGCCCCCTGCAGCCACGGGTTTTACAGTGACCTAAAGCTGTCTATGTAGTTAGTTTTAGTGGAGAAAATGTCCAACAGTAAGGTTTAACTAAGCCAGGGGCACTATGTCAGTGGTAAGATATTTAATGGAATTCTGATGCCTGTTACTTGACAAAGCACTGTTATACAACCAGAAATATCTTTGTATTTTAAGGGAGATATAAATAAGAGTTATTACCCTTGTGGTTTATTAAGTATACAAGACTGCTATACTAGCTTTTGTTGGTTTTACACACATGTTACAAAATATCAGGATAACATAACTTGCCGTGGTTGGGGGCCCCCAGGGAACAGTCCCCAGTGACTGCAGGGTTCGCTGGTGCCTAAAGCCGGCTATGGGTGTAGTATCCAAGGTGTTGAATTTATTTTCTACCAGCTCTGCAAAATTACATCATGCACAGTAAGATGGACATTATGCAGATTTTACCACTCGCTCAAGGAGTGAAGCTGCTTATTGTTGCCTTTGCAATTAATATACTTTGGAGCTAAAATAGGCATCTGTACATTGCTCACCCCTTCTTGTCGTATACCACACTTATGAAATAAATTCTTTGAAGCAAGACCAAGGTTCAGTTTCAAAAATACTTACCCTCAGTGTGAATGACTTACATTGGAGTAAGGCCTATATATAAAAAGGTTTATACTGGGGCCAGATTCCAAAAGACCTGCTCTGAACCTGCTCTCAGTGTAAGTGGTCAGTTACACTAAGAGCAAGTCTCTTGGAATTTGGCCCATAGTGGTAGTTGTCACCTTGGTACTGATTCCCTAAGCAGTAAAGTGCTAACACCTTACTTTATATGTTTTTTCACTGAGTCATTGAATCCAGCAGCTGTTCAGCATTCAGGTATGTACTGTCGGATATTATTTTCTTATTATCTTTATGAATGTAGGCCCATTGTTTTTAAGTGCTACCCTACAAGTAATCAAGCCTTAAATGGCCAAGGATTTACCACATCAGTTTTAACTCATCAGTGTTCAACTCTGCAGTCGCAATTTGACATAGAAAATAAGTGCCAATGAAATTTAATTAATTTAGTCAGCAGTGATATCCTTCTTGAAATCTTGTTCTCTTTTATCCATGGTTGTGCAATCACAGAACTGGGCATACTTAAATAGCAAGGTGGGAAGTAAAACTCCTCCTATGGATGTGCGAGGAGGTTTGTGCCCAACAAGAAATGTTTTTATAGCTCTTCTGATGGCCTGATACGTTGCCATTTTTTCATCCAGTAGACAGGCATATGGGAAGCTTTTTAAAGACTATGTCAAATAATATAGATGATAAAGTACATTCAGGCTTGATAAACTGGAACACAGACTAACATACTGCAAAGATCAGCGTTATACTTTTTATAAATTTGTTCCAGTAATACTGCTTTTGCTTTATTGTAATGCCACATCAAAGAAGGATTTATCTAGAAAATTATTTTAGTACACATTATTTAATTTTAAAATGCTTTGTTTGGTTATGTAAGGTTAAAGTGTCATGCTTCATTTAATTAGTGCAGTGCACATCTGTTCATCCAATCTAAATGCTCGTTTCCCAGCAGTTCACATAACATAATCATTCCTACTTCAGTCAATCCTTACCTCTCGCTGATTCCCTCTACTTTGAAATTTCTCCTTTTTCTATCTCTCATGTCCAACTTCTTACTCTCCTTAACGTGCATCAGACCGAAAACTTGTAAACTGTGTAAATATTTATTATTGTAATTGTATCTTGTCATGTTTTGTAATTTAATCATGTTTTGTGTACCTTAGTATTTTCATGTAACTCTTTTTTGCATATTTATCCTGAGCTGAGACTAAAACTAGTAGGAATTAATATTTACTATGCCCCAGTAAACAAATTCAGTAAAGAATAAATAGATAACTAAACAAAACATTCTACAGATGGTAACAGAATTAACCAGATTTGTGTAACACCAAAGTACACAAACCTTACATCATGTTTGTGTTAGCTAGTAATTTTGAGAAGTAAGAAGATCAAGTGAACCCATTGCTCTTATGAAACCAGTGTTATTGTTCTGTGGAAACAATACTCTGCTTTTTTTTTAATCTTCAGGTAAATGACAATCTGACATTTGAATTAGGTCAGGTCTGTCATAAACTGGAGAATACCATGGAGCAGTTGCATCATTTGGAAGCAGAAAAGAAAATCCTCACCAATCAGGTTGAAGCACTTGAAATGGAACGTGCTGAGTTATTAGGGGAGAAGGAGATGCTTATGTCTTCAGTGAAGATCGACATTAGAAGCCAAGAGGGAGAAAGCCAGGCTCTACAAGAGATGTGCGATGAGCTGAGGTAGGAATGTTTACCACTTTATCAAATTAGTTGTTTGTAGGACTTGATAACTGAATTTTAATTATTTAACTTATTTATGCTTTGTTATTCGAGTTGTCCAACTAGGTTGTGGTCTGTTTTCATTGGAAGCCTGAGGAGAAATATGCCTTCAGATAATGGTAATTGCAACACGTAGTAGAAAGTACAAACCATAATACATTTACTAAGAATTCATAATAATACATAGATTCATAGATTGTTACTAGGCTAACAACTCAGGGGGGGGGCCTTTCTAAGGTTAGCCAAGTTTTCCTGAAAAATAATGATGTGTTGTATCCGAATAGGACATTGAGACCCGGGTATTTATAAGCTACATCTGTACATAAGGGGTATGGGTGCCAGACCCGGTGTAAATTTCCTGCTCCCCATCCACTGGTCTAGGTTAAATTTAAACTGGTTAATAGAGGAACTCAGCTTCACATGAATGGAAAGCCTGTTTTATAGTAGGGGCAGTCTCTGGGACACATATCTGTCTCTCCAGCATGTTCTGTTTAAGTCACAGACAAAATTCAGGTCCCTAGACCTTGTATTTCTAGTACTTTTTGACTTATGAATTTGTAGGAAATTCAGAAATATGGGATTTATGGATGCCTATAAGCCAGGCATAGATCACCTCAACAATATATAGGAGAATGAGTAGCAGGAAATAACTTTAAGGTGCTCTGCATAAGGCAGGTTTGTTATGGACTGTATTCCTTTTCTAAGGAACCTCTGAGGCCACTCTAATTGCTGCGTATACCTATTCAGGTACATACCAAAGGGAGCATTGTACTCTATGATTGGTTTGATAAGGGCAGAGAGTACAGTGGGATAATGACCTTTTTGGACCTAGTTGCCATGCTTTTTCTTATAAGTTGCACAACATAAAAGGCTTTCCTCACCACTGTGACCCCATGGTGGTCAAAGGTAAGGTTACGACCTACATGTGTACCCAGCTCTCTGACCACTGGGTCAACTCTTGGAAGGTATTATCAACATAATAATTAGCCGGGATGGTTGACTTCCCAAAAGGTACAATTGTGCATTTCTTAGGATTGAGTGTAAAACTATGGCTTTGACACTATTTGTTAGTCAGAGATAGACCTTCTTGAAGAATGCTAGTGTCTTCAGTGGAGTCGATGGCACCCCCAGCTTGCAATCAGCTGTAAGCTTAGTCAGCAATAAACCTTCAGTATTTGCTTCCATTTCAGAGAAACAGATGCCAAAAAGTGCAGGTTCATTACGGAACCTTGGGGGACTCCATTTTGACTGGCCTCTTGGTGGAGGTGGCCTCATGTATTTTGACCTCCTGGATCCTGTCAGTGAGCCAGCTGGCTATCCAAGTGATAAAAGGGTATATACCAAAATTAGTGAGCTTGTCTGTAATACCTAAGTGACCACTTTATCAAAAGCCTTGGCCAGGTTGAGGTAAGCTGTGTGTGGACAGTCTTACCTTCATTCAATGCTTTGGCGACCCTGTCAAAAAAGTCCACAAGACAGAATAGGCAAGATCTTCATTTAACAAAGCTGAACTGTGATGGGTGCAGTATTTGCAAGTTACCTATGTCCTCATTTATCACGTCTGTGATGATTCTTTCTATGACCTTACATATGAGGCTAGTAAGAATTATGGGCCTGTAGTTACCTGGATCAGTGGTTGGACCTTCTTTCTGCAAGGGAATGACTGTAGCCATCTTCTGTTCCTTAGGCATAAAATCTGACTGAAGACTTTAGTTAAAAATGATTCAAATGGATCAAAGAGGTTATGTTTCATGCTATTTATTAAACATTCTGGGATGTTATTGGGGCCCATTTTTGCAGTATTTTTGGCCTTAGAAAATACATTAATGACCTATTCCCTAGTAATGGTTGGGGAGATTGTGGTATTTCCTTTGCACTGTCATGGGGGGTAGTGGGGGGAGATATTTGAGCTGAACCTGTCAGCCAAAAGATTTGCAATGGCCTCTGGTTCTGTGTGGGTGATGCCGTTTACAATAATTCTGCCATTGTTGTGTATTTCTCCAGAGGTTATAGACATCGCTGTAGAAATCTTTGTGGTTGTCCTATTCTTGTGAAGCTATTTTTTCTTCAAATTTAGCCTTTAAAGTATTAATTAGCCCTCTTAGTGCCTGTTTAGATTCGTCACAGGGATTTTAGTATATATGGCTTTGTTCCTCCTATGCATGGCCAAGATTTTTTTTCTTTTGTTGTATAACTGATTGATATTGTGATTCCACCAGGGTGGCTTGCTTTTTGAGTTTGCCTTATTCTTAATATGAGTGGGCACAGCTCACTCTATTCAGCTATCAATATGGCTGTACAGAGATTTTGTAAATAGCTCAGTATATGTTATGGTGTTTACTAGGTTTGGGGATGCTTGGAATTTAGCCAAGATGTTGCTTGCTTAGTAGAGAGTGGTTAGCCTTGGAATAGTTCCTAAAGGTTTTTGATTTCATTAGATCCCCAGATTTATTTTTTATTTCAAGTAATATTTCCTTATGGTCAGATGAGACATGCGAAGACATTACATTGAGGGAGGAAATTCAGCCCCCCCCCCCCATGTTTATGAGTACAAGGTCAAGGATGTTTGTACCCCTGGTAGGGGAATGGACCAACTGTTCCAGGATGTTGGTATTAAAAAAGTTTAGGAATCGCTAGGCTTGTGCATTAGAAATAGTGTATGATTCTTAATCTATAGATGGGTAGTTTTGATCTCCCATGAATATCGTATTGGCTTGAACGTTGAGGGGCTCTAGTACATTGAGATAGGTAGTATGTGTTTTCTGGGGCATGGAGGGGGACCTGTAGATTGCAGGGATATGGTACAAGACCCTTTTTATTGTGAGTTGCACATGTATGAGTTCCATTGGTCATACACTTTAACTAGTTTGGATGTGAAGTTGTTTTTAATATAGACTGAGCCTCCTCCACCTTTAGTTCCCTCCTGTGCATTAGCTGGTTTAAAGGTGTGAAAGCCATTATAACCTTACATTGCTGGGGTACTCTCCACAACTTTAAACCATGACTCCTTTACTACACAGAGGAGAGGAGGGCTTATGGGGAGTGGAGTATCTTGTTATGGCTTCTAGCATTCAGCAGTGGCATCTTCAGATATTTCTTCATAGGTTCAGTAAAGTCAGTAGGTTTTGTCAGTTTGGCATTGCCTAAAAAAAGCGCTATGGAGGTGGAAAAGGACTTGCCAAAATCTGAAAGCGTAGAGGGGATAAGTAGAGACCATCCCTGGCAAAGCAGTGTTGTCTGTCAAGCATGTCCTCCCAGGCCGTTGAATATCGTTCGCCCTTGGATTGACACCAGAAGCAAAGCCAGCTGTTAAAATCAATCATTTTCTGTTGTTAATGTGGCATCATCCATAGAGAAGGTAGTATTCTGCTCAGTGCTAGAATCATACCTGCTGAGACACATAATCAGTGAGCTCGATCATGTGTCGCTTCATATAATCAAGGGAGAGAGTGAGCAGCTGGTATTGGCTCACCCACGCTGGGGTAAGAGAGAGGAAGTCTGGCTCACTGCAGTACCTTCATCTCCTGCAGAGAGAGGTGCATTGCATGCTACATTATAGGCCGGGGTGTGGGGCATAAGCAGAAATATGCCTGCCCACAGAGGAAGGAGTAGCTTGTCCTGTCCAGACATCAAGCAGTGAGAAAAGCGTCAGCAAAAAATGAGACATCCTTCATGGCTTCCTTAATGCAATGGCCACATCACATCACAGTGCTCATTCTGGTTATTGGGAATTAATTGGTTGTAGCAGCAGTGGATGGATGGTCAGCAGGAACAAAGGACATTAAAAAAATGCTAACATAAGTTATTTTCCTCAACCATGTCTAGTCTTACTTTTCAAAAAGATGGTTTGAAATTCTTGGTAATTAAAATGCTGAGTCCATGACAATGCAAGGACCTCACTGATGTGTGAGTCAAATGAAACATTTCAGCATGAAGCAACACTCATCTGTAGGTTCAGTCGTCTTCAGTAGCTCACTGAGTTTAACAAATTATACAGTACAGAAGCGCTTAATAACAAGTGGCAACGTGGTTGTGGGATTTTCATGAACTAAGATGGAAGATAATTGAAAAAAAAAATTCTATGACGATCAGAAACATCGACATCATTGTTGTGTTACAAACATTAGGTTTGATATGGATTGGCCCAGTGCATTCTCAAGTGTTTACTGTCATGTTTCCTCTTGCTTACTTAGAATTTGAGTAATATTTTCTTTGTAACTACCTGTAATGTTATTAGTGATAAAATAGTTAATACAGCTCGTCAATTTTGGTCCATGTTGCTTAGAGATAAGGAGTTAAATAAATTGCTGCTACAAAGGTTAAACATTTCTTATAAAAGGGCCAGAAACCTTAGAGATATGGTTGTGCATAATCAATTCTAACTACCTATAATGAATGTCAGTGTTGGGATGCCTATATTTAAAGGCACCATACCATGCAATAAATGCTCTATATGTAAAATTATGATCAATGGCTTTAAATATATTAATGGATATCATTTCCTGGTTAGGGGTAATTTTAATTGTAATACATGTGGGGTTATATATGCTCTTAGATGTAGCTGTAATAAATATAACATTGGTGAGACGAGCAGAAGTTTTAAAGTTTGCTTTCAAGAACACCTAAGAGACATAAAAAATGCTAGAATTGATAGCCCCCTTGGTAGTCATTTTTCTGAATTTCATAATTGTAACCCTAATCACATTATTGGTTGTGTCTTAGAAAAGGTTGAGGTATCTTTGGGGGAATTAGTGAATTTGGATGTTAAGCTATGTAAAAAGGAAACACTATATAATGTTAAGTTGTCAATCTCGCCTTCATTCTTGCTTGATGGGTTCGGAGCCGATCCCTCGGCTCCGACTCGGCACTTGCTAAGCTCGAGAGTCACTTTTACCAGCTCGAGGCAGCCCCATATCCCATGATGCAAGGCGGTAAGTACCCAGATCTCGTTGCCGCTTATGAGGTCCTCCTTTTACCAGCTCCTGGTAAGTGATTCACTTTATTGATATTAAAGCCCCTTTTTGTTTAAAAACCCTTTATTGTTAGTTATAAGTTAATATTTTAGATTTCCTGACAGAAAATCCCTGTCTCTTTTAATTTTTTTTAGTCAAACTTTACCCATCCCATCCCCTCCCTGTTAGGGTGTGTGTGTGTTTGTTTTTAGGAATACCTTTTGGTATTTTCTTTAATTTAAGTTTTTGACTGGTGTGTGTGTGTGTTTTGTGAAGCACCATGTCAAAGGAGAGAGTCTCAGGTTTTAAGAAGTGTGACTCGTGCTGTCAGAAGATGTCTCTGACAGACGGTCACACTTCTTGCCTGTATTGCCTGGGGCCTCTTCACCTGCAGGACTCCTGTGCTATTTGTCATTCCTTCAGCCAGAGAGTCCTGCAGGAAAGACGCAACAAGCTGATACTTAGGGGCCTTCTTAAGCCGGAGGGCTCTCCGGCTAAGTCGGCTCCATCAAAATCAGCTAAATCTTCCAAGGCCCAGGCTTCTGTGTCTAAGCCTGTGGCCTCGGCCCGACTCGTTCGAGTCGAGATCGCCCGCTGGAGCCGATTCTGGCTTAACAGCCTTCGGCACCGATGGCTATCGGTGCCGAATCTGCATCGACCACTTCGTGTCGGCTCCGATCGGTTCCGTCCCCCATGTGGCACAGGCATCGGTGTGGGCTCCGCTCGGCTCTGGCACCGTTACTTTGGTGGATGTTTCGGTTCCGGGTGGAGCCGATACATGGCTTCCTGTCGGCTCCGAGAAGTCGGCTCCGTCAGGATCTATAGTATCGGTTCCGATGGCTCATTCCAGGAAGAGGTCGAGGTCTCCTTCCTTGGAGCCGATACTTTCGCTCGGCTTCACCTCTTCTTCGAACGGAGCCATCGGAGCCGATCTTCAAGGTCATCCAGACTGTCAGACCATGACCTAGAGAGAGTGGTCAGCAGATTACTAAAGTCACAGGTACTGGCCCAAATGTTACATAGTCCGTCTCAACAGACGACTGTTGGTCCACACCCCGTTACAGTTCCTCCTTCAACTCTACCCCAGAGTTTGGAGTTGGAGTCTTCGGAATGGTTACTGCTACGGCTGGAGGACGGATACCCCTTCTGTTCCTTCAGCCTCTACTCTTATCTCCTCTTGAGACCTTCCTTAGAGGGATTCGTGGTCGGGCTTCCATGGTCTCCTCCGAGGGTGAGTGGCATCGGACCCTTGTCCGAACCTGCTCTTCCCCTTGGAGCCTCGGCCTTGGTGGGCTCGGCTCCGACATCTGCCTCGGAGGCTTCCCTTTCGGTGTTCCCTGGAGTTCCTAGCTCTTCTGTGCGGGTTCTCTCGGACCTCCCTGGGAGGGGAGCATTCGAGGTGATGAAGAGTGTGCTGGCCACTGGTATCAGTCAGCAGTCTGTTCCGTAGCTCCTCCCTCTATAGTACCTGTTGACATCTCTGCCACTTCTCTTGCTACAGGACCCAGAGATCCTCCGCCTCAGGTTTCCCCATTGGGAATTTCCCCTTCTTCCGAGGATTCTCCTGATGTTTCGGGAGATCCTCCTAGGAAGAGGACTTGTAAGAGGAAGCATGTAGACTCCCGAGTCTGTCACTGGATACTGACTTTGATGAGTCAGAGGGATCCCCTAGATCCCCCTCTGAGGATGTCTCCTTCTCAGACATCCTAGAACTCCTTAAACAGAGGGGAAACTGGCCCACCAACAATCCCTCTGAGGATGAGTCAGTATACCTAGAGGCGTTTGGATCTCGGCCCTCCACCTCCTGGGTGTCTCCACCTTCGACCCCTTATGCAGGTTATTGCACGAAGTGGGCAGCTCCTGACTCTGTAGAGCCAGTCCCTAGGAGGCCTTCAAAATTTATCACTGCCCTGTGACAAGCAATTCCTCACTAAGGGTTTCCGCGCTGATGCCATGGTGGTGGCTGCGGCCACCAAAAAGGAACTTGCAGATCCTTCCGTGCCCGTCCATCCTCCTAATAAGGACTCTAGGACCATGGATAGGTATGTAAGCGGATGTTTTCCTCAGCGACCTTTGCTATGCTCGCTGAATTACCTATGTCACTTCACCAGACTCCAGAGGGATATCCTTAAGGAGCTGGGTGAAGTAGTTCAGGATCCTACAGCTGCAGGGGCTCAAGAAAAAATTGCTTCGCAGCTAGGAACCCTCAATTCCATTGCAAACTCCTCCATGCGGCTAATATCTTATGCTGCGGATGGAGCGAGTAGCCGCAGGTACAGGTGTGGCTCTTAGACGCCAAGCCTGGATGCGGCTATGTGATTTTGCTGATCCCTTTAAGGCGTCCTTCACAAATTCTCCCTTCGATGGGTCAGCTTTGTTTGGCCCTCAGGTGAAGGAAACCTTGACCAGGTGCGAACAGGACGGCAAGACTCTTTCTGCTGTTGGAGTCCATTTTCCACCCCTTCTAGACCTTATCCCAAAGGACAGAAAGGTGGGAAAATGTGGTTCCAGAATCCCAAGGAGTCACGGATTCACGTGGTCAGTTTACCCCTAGAGGCAGAGGGGTAACAACAACAGACGCCGCCTAGAGGCAGAGGGGGTCCGAAAACCAGGGAAACAGAGAGCCTCTCTCTGACAAGCCCTTTCAGCATCCCTGAGATGTTGCCCGGCTGTCCCTCCTTGGAGGCAGTCGGGAAGATTATCACTGTACCCAGAAGCCTGGCATTCCCTCACTCAAGACAGATGGGTACAGTCGATCATATCCAAGGGTTACATAATTCCTTTCGAGGAAAGTCCCTTTCCCTCAAATTCCCTTCCAGATGTACCACCCGGTCTAAGGGAAATTGCAGAGTTAGAAGTCTCAAAACTACTGCAAAAGAGCCATTCAGCCAGTTACAATAGACCATTCAGAGCCCGGAATCTACTCAAGGTTCTTTTGGTCCCCAAAAGACGGGAGACTGGAGACCAATATTGGATCTCAGCAGACTCAACAAGTCTGTCAGGAAGACAAGATTCCGAATGGTCACTCTTCGGTCAGTTCTGCCCTTCTTACAGAAGGACAACTGGATGTGCTCAATAGATCTTCAGGATGCGTACTATCACATCAAAATTCACAGACGCTCAGGAGATTTCTCCGCCGGCTGGGGTCCAGTCATTTCCAGTTCAGAGCCCTGCCCTTTGGTCTCACTACAGCCCCCAGAGTGTTCACCAAATGCATGGCAGTGGTCACGGCTCACCTGAGACGTCAAGGATTCCAGGTGTTTCCGTATCTCGACGACTGGCTCCTGTCGGCCACCACCAGGCATCAGCTTATACAAGCCAGGGATTACACAATAAACCTTTGTTCCCATTTGGGCATCTCAATCAACTTCGAAAAGTCATCCTTATCGCCCTGCCAGTCTATTACCTTCATAGGCGCAAACTTAAACACTGTTCGGATGTCAGCTACCCTTACAGATCAAAGAGTTTCAGACATTCAGAGTCATGTCAGGATCATTCTGGCCAACAAGAAAGTTCAGGCCAGAATGGTTCTAAAGGTATTAGGTCTCATGGCTGCGGCCATTACTCTTCTTCCCCTGGCTCGATTCTATATGCGCCTTCTTCAGTGGATGCTGTTCACACAATGGTCATACCAGCAACTTCCAATGCGTCACCAGATTCTGGTGACACAGACATGCAAAGAGCATCTTGCTTGGTGGATCACATCTCCTCAGATTCACCAAGGCAGACACTTTGTACCCCCATCCCCGATAGCCACTGTCACCACGGATGCCTCCCTGATCGGGTGGGGGGGTCATTATCAGGGCAGGATGGTTCATGGGGACGTGGCAGCCGCTCGAGTACCATCTGCACATAAATGTCCTGGAGATGAGAGCAGTGCTTTTAACGCTGCAAGCCCTCAACGACTTTCTTCCCGTAGGGACAATCGAGTCCACACAGACAACATGTCTGTAGTTTGGTATATCAACAAACAGGGCGGAACCAAGTCCTACCCCTTGTGTCGAGAAGCTCAGACTATGGCAATGGGCGATCTCCTCTCATCGGTTTCTGGTAGCAACGCATATCCCTGGGAAAACCAACATTGTAGTGGACAGATTGAGCAGAGCTATTCTCATGCCTCACGAGTGGTCTCTCAAGCAATCTATAGCGGAAGAGATTTTTCTGGAATGGGGTCGTCCATGTTGCAATCTTTTGCTACTCCCCAAAACAGCAAATGTCCAGACTTCTTCAGCCTCTTCCTCTATCAGGCCATCCCCCCAGAGACGCTCTGACCCAGGATTGGCCCCAGGGACTTCTTTATGCCTTCCCTCCATTTCCTCTGATCCCTCAGGTTATCCAGAAAGCTACCGTTTTGAGAGCCAAATTGATTCTCATTGCCCCTTACTGGCCTCGACAGGTTTGGTTTCCGTTCCTCCATCATCACCTTTTGGTGCAGCCGTGGCATCTGGACCCAGTGCCAGATCTTCTGATACACCAATCGGGACAGCTGCACCGGTCAATCCCTTCTCTCAACCTCACAGCATGGTTGCTCCACTTCCTTCCTTAGCCAGGCTTCCTTTGATCTCTAACCCAGTTAGAGACATCATAGTAGTTTCGGCTAAAATCCTCTACCAGGAGGATTTATACAAGCAAATGGAAACGTTTCTCTTATTGGGCTAAGGCCAAGAATATTGATCCTTTTACTGCCCCTGTTCAGGCAGTCCTGGACTTCTTAGCAGAGATTTTTCATGCAGGCTCCTCTTCTTCCACAGTTAGAGTTCAATTGGCTGCTATTTCCAATTTTCATGTCGGGATAGCAGATCATAATATTATGTCCCATAGGCTCTGCAGGGCCTTCTTGAAAGGAATTTTCCTACTAAAGCCTCCAATCAGGAATCCTCCTCCTCAGTGGGATCTAAATTTAGTGCTGACATCCCTGATTCTTCCCCCCTTCGAGCCAGCTGTTTCTTGTTCCCTGAAATATCTTTCTTGGAAAACTTTATTCCTAGTGGCTATTACATCTGCCAGGAGGGTGTCTGAACTTCATGCCCTTTCGGTTCGACCCCCCTATTTGGTTTTTCACAAAGACAGAGTATCTTTGAGAACTAATCCAACCTTTTTGCCTAAGGTCGCTTCAAAGAACAATTTGAATCAATCCATTGATCTCCCTGTATTTTTCCCTAACTATTCAGATAGAGCTGAACAAAAGCTACATTATCTTGATGTCCACCGTCAACTTAGATATTATTTGGACAGAACAAAAAAATTTAGAAAATCTGATCAACTTTTTGTTTCCTATGCGGATAATAAAAAAGGCCTTCCTGTTTCTAAAGTGACATTGTCCAGATGGCTTTCTTCGGTCATCTCTGAAATTTATCTGCTCAGGGGAAAACAGCTGTGCTCAAAACCTAAAGCACATTCAGCTAGGAGCTTAGCTACTTCTACAGCTTTTCAAGCTAGACTTCCTTTAGACACTATTTGTGCAGCGGCCACTTGGGCCACTCCTCACACTTTTGTTTCCCATTATAAATTGGACTTGGCCTCCAGGGACAGAGCCAGTTTTGGCTCTACAGTCCTCAAGAGTTTGTTCCATTGAGCCACCCAGGATAGAGGTGCTAGGGGCCGGTCCCATCAAGCAAGAATGAAGGCGAGATTGACAACTTAACATTAAGAAGTTATGTACCTACCATAGCGTTCCATGTTAGTTGTCTTCTCGCCTTCTTTCTTGCGACCCTCCCTCCTTCCCCCTGGCCTGGACAGACCTTGTTATAAGAAACTATTATGCTGAAGACCATTCAGTCCTGGTCTTTCTTCCATCTGCAAGTTTTCTTTCTTCCTTTGGGAAGTATTTTATGCTTGGTGCTATTGCCCTTTGTCATCAAACGAGATCTGGGTACTTACCGCCTTGCATCATGGGATATGGGGCTGCCTCGAGCTGGTAAAAGTGACTCTCGAGCTTAGCAAGTGCTGAGTCGGAGCCGAGGGATCGGCTCCGAACCCATCAAGCAAGAAAGAAGGCGAGAGAAGACAACTAACATGGAACGTTATGGTAGGTACATAACTTCTTATTTTAAAGTTTAACACTTTAGAACCCTTAGGGTTAAATAAGGAATGTGACTGGAAGTATGTAATTTAATTTGATTTAACTTAATTGATTAATTGCAGTGGGTGTGAGTTGTAAATTTTATGTGTATACAATCTTGATGCTTTTTATGTTATTTTACTCTGTGAAGGCTGTATAGCCGAGGCACTAAGTAATAAAAGGTTGGACTGTTCGTTGTCTTGGTCGTATAGTTTTTTTTGTTTTGCTTTTCTAAGTAGTATACATTCCTCTTACTTACTTCCTGTCTGTCTCAAATCTTCTTTTCTACACAAGTGTCTGAAACACTGTAATCTGTTTCTTGGATCATCTCTGCAATCGGAGCTACTTTAACTTCTGCTCTAATGTCCTTGTCCCATAGTGTTCATCTATGGCACTTCATCTCCTTCACCTCAAGCTTTTTCATTTGGCCTTCCTTTACTGCCCGTGTTTCTATGTCATACAGTAGTACTGTTTGCAGCATTGTTTTGTACCCCTTACTCTTCAGCTTCTTTGGCATTTTTCTGTCATACAGCACCCCTGACACTTTGTGCCAGTTGGCTGCAGACCCTCTGATTACAGCTTTGACCTCCTCCTTTGTTAACTTGTCCCTTCCAACCTGTTTGCTAGTAAAGTCCACACAAGTATGAACAGCAGTGAGCTCAGAGCTGAACCCTGATGCACACCCACTCCCACTGGGAACCCCTCTTTGAGACCAAACACTATTTGTACTTGAGTCACTGGGCCCTTGTACATACCTTGCATTAATTCCTACTAATGTTTCTGAGACTCTGAACCACCACAGGGCTGTCCATTTCAGCTTTCTTGGGACCTTGTTATATGCCTTCTCCAAGTCTAGCAATTCCCAGTTGGACTCTTTCTCAACTATCTGTATCACTGCAAACATGGGGTTGCTTGCATTGTATCCTGGTCTGAATCCAAAATGTTCATCTCCCATCTTACTTTCTACCACTCTGCTTATTCATTTATCAGTCACCCTGTCTAAAACTTTCATTAAGTGTGACTGGAGTTTGATACCTGTGTACCACCTACAGTTGTGAATGTCACCTTTTATCTTGTACAGTGGCACTAGTATGCTTTTTTTCTAGTCATTAGGGATATGCCTTTCTATCTATACTGCTATGGGTACTCTCTCTCTCTCATATATATATACACTCATATATATATATATATATATATATATATATATATATATATGTGTGTGTGTGTGTGTGTGTGTGTGTGTGTGTGTGTGTGTGTACGTATCTATACTATACAATATATATATATATATATATATATATATATATATATATATATATATATATATATTTTTTTTTTATTTTATTTTATTTTATTTTACATTTGTTGACCGGGCTAGTCTAACTGGATACATGTCCATTTTCAGTAGAGGCCCGGGGAGAAAAGCTCCAAGACACTTACAAAATACAATAAAGAAGTAAATAACAGTAAAGATACATACAAAATACAATATAAAAAGTAGTAGTAGTTAGTACAAATAAACTGTAGTTAGAACTAAAAATATTTTTTTTTCTTCAAAAAAAATAGCAAATAGTTGAACATTGTTAGAGAAATACTAACTACCATACTCCGACTGTTCATAGCAAGAACAGTAAACTGCAAGGATAATATTAATGAGAGGATGTTATATACATATATTTATGAAATTCATTAGCAGTTTCATGGTAAAAGGAAACTATAAGAGTTAGACTATGATGTACGGTAGTTATTGGTGAGAAGTAAGAAAGTTAGTCAGGATTAGTGCAGGAACATAACCAGTATGTATTGAGGTATAGTTTGAGTTTCTTTTTAAAACGTGTAAGAGAAGACAGAGTTGTGAGTTCAGTGGGTAGTAAATTCCATAGCTTTCCAACAGTATTAGAGAACAGGGAGTCACCTGCTGAGTTGATGGATCTGTAAGTGTTAAACAGTAGTTTGTTTGATGAGCGTAAATTTTTTGGATTATTGTAGGGGGTAAAGAGGCTAGAGAGTATTGGAGTATTGGTGTTTTGATACAGGGTCTTGTGGGCTATAGTAAGCTGTAGAAATTGGAGATGGTGTAGAAATTCTAGCCAATCAAGTTGTTTTAAATTAAGGCAGTGATGAGTTCTGAAAGGAGAGTCAGTAGCAAATCTGGCAGTATTATTATAGGATACTGACAGTTTGTTGAGGTTGTTTTTAGAAAGATTCGTATAAATGGGTGAAGCATAGAGTAAAGTAGAGATTAGGTGAGTTCTGGCTATAGCAGTCCTGGCTACTGGTGTAAGAATGGGTTTGATTCTATAGAGGGATCCCAGTTTCTTGACCATTTTTATTATATTCTGTTAATATGACTATCAAAGTTGAGGTTATTGTCTATTGTTATTCCTAGGAGTTTGGTAGTAGGGTCGGGAGAAATAAGAGTACCATTGTTAAATGTAAGTGTGAAATGTATGGGGGTAGACTTTCGGTTGGTGAGAAGAGTAGCAGTTTAGTTTTTTTTGGGTTTAGGAGGAGGCAACGGTTGTGAACCATTCTTCAACAGTATTAAATGCTTTCTGGGTAAGGGTCTGTAGTTCAGTTTGAGAAGTGGCTGAGCAGATAATAGTAGAGTCATCTGCATATTGAATGCAGGTAGTGTGTGGAATTGCTGACTGAAGGTCATTAATAAAAATGGAAAAAAGGAGAGGACCTAATATGGAGCCCTGAGGGACACCAATGGAGATGGGAAGGAGATGAGAAAGATTGTTGTGCCAGAGTACAGCCTGCTGTCTGTTTTCTAGGTAAGATTTGAACCAATTTATGGCTAAGGGATTAAGTGATAGAGATTTCATTATATGTAAAAGGAGTTGGTGATTAACCATGTCAAAAGCTTTGGATAAATCAATGAATACTGCAGAGGAAAGAATAGTTTTGTTACGGTTATTGTTAATACAATCTGTGAATGATAACAGGGCAGTGGTGGTACTGTGATAAGGTCTGAAACCATGTTGACAGTTGGCAAGTAAGTTGTTTTGAAGAAGGTGGTTAAGAAGTTGCTTATGGATACACTTTTCCATAATTTTTGCTAGAGGAGATAGCAGAGCTATAGGACGAAAGTTAGAGAAGTCATAAGAATTTCCACCTTTGTGTAGTGGAATAATGTAAGAAATTATCCAGATGGATGGGATATTTCCTTCACTTATGGTTTTATTGATTGGAATGGATATGGGGTAGGCAATGGCTTTAGCTCATTTTTGAAGATATTCAGCTGGGAGTTGGTCAGCAGAAGGGGTGGTAGGTTTTAGTTTTTGGAAAAGGGAGCATATACTGGAAGTAGACACAGGTTGTAACTGAAATGATGGGGGAAGGTTTGAAGATGAAGTAGGCAGATTTGTGGTATCTGGAGATAGTTGGCTAGCAAGAGTTTGGATGGCATTGGTAAAGAAAGAATTAAAGGCATTGGCAGTATGAATGGGACTCTCGGGGACGGAGCCTAGTGGGTTGGGAGTGATAGATTGTCCTGGGTAAAGAAGTTTGTTAATTGTGTTCCAGAACTTTTGAGGTTTCATTTGATAGGTCTGCTGTGCCTGGAGGTAAAAGTTCTTTTTGTCTAACACAATGGCTTTGTTAGTGTAATTTCTAAGTTGCCTAAAGGTTTGGTGATCTGTTGGATTTTTAGTAGTATGCCATTTTGTCCAGGCTTTGTTTCTCAGAAGGATTTTTTGCCTAGTAGCATTAGAGAGCCAGGGGGCTGGTTTAGCTTTACATCTAACAGAGTGTACTGGGGCATGGTGGTTCAGGATGGCTAGGAATGTGGCATTGAAATAGGTTACTGCTTCATCAAGTGGGAGAGATTTTAGTGGTGACCAATTACATTGATTAAGTTCTGTCTGGAAGAGTTGAAGGTTAAATTGCTTTTTGTTGCGTACTGTTCTGACAGTGTTAGGGTGAAGTAGGTTAGTTTTATATCTGATAATATAGGTTAGGGAGTGGTCACTTAGGTCATCTGGGAGGGTTCCTACTTTGTAAGTTTGATGAGGATTATTAGTAAGTATCCAGTCCAAGGTACTTTCTTTGTTGTTGGGTTTATTAGTTCTGGTAGGGGAGTTAATAGTTTGTGAGAAGCCGTATAAGTTAATATGGGTGGTGGGGTGTGTATTATTACAGGACTGCCAGTCGATATTAAAGTCTCCTAGGATTATGGTTTCTTGTGGGAGATTAATAGAAAGCCAATTAAGGATATTTTCAGGGGTATTGATGTTGTTTCCTGGAGGTAGGTATAAACAAATAACATTTATAGCTTTGCAAGAGTTGACCTGAAATTTAGAGATTAGTATTTCAGCTCTGTTGACTAAAGGTTGATTAAGGTCTACTGTGTTAACTTTTAATTCTGCTTTATAGAGGATTGCGACCCCACCTCCCTTTTTGGTGGTGCGGTCATTTCTAATGATATTGTAACCAGGTGGGGTTACTTAGTTGTCTTTAACAGTAGGTTTTAGCCACGTTTCAGATAAGCATAGGATATCAAATTGATGGACGTCTAGGAGGGTGTGTAGATGAGGAATTTTATTGTTAATGCTGCATATATTGAGATGTGGTATGAGGAGAGAGTTAGAAGGCTTGGAGGGGGCTATGGAGTTAGTAGTGTTTGGATTCTATTTTTCAGTGGTAGAGGTATGGCTTGGGCCAGGGTCAGGATGTATGTCCCCATCTAGCAGGGAGTGAAGGTATATAATATGTTTAGGGTAAAGGGGGTTTCTAAAATAGTCAGGTAGTTTTTTAATATTTTGATTGGTATATTTAATGGGTGCTAGTCTATGATATCTGGGAAGTAGGTAGCTTGGTTTGGATATGAAGTTTAGGAAGTTTAGAGAGATGGCTAGGGGTGGTGTAGAAGTGTGTTTGGAGGGGAAGGGAAAGGTGGAGTATAGAGGTTGTTCATAGGAGGTTAGGAGATGGGCAGTTGTAAGAGAAGGAAGGAGTGAGAGCAAGAGAAGTAATTGAAATAGGTTTGGGGTGGGAGATATGGACATAGTGGGATTAATAAGTGGGAGGAGAATGATAGGTGGTGTTATTAGGGAGGCACCGAGATGAATATGTAGGTGGTATTTTGTAACAGGAGGAATGGGAGGTAGGTAGTACTACATATATTGTGTTAAGGGAGGAGGGAGGTAATGAGTAGATTAGTGTGATTGGAGCAAAATCTTATGGGGTTGTGGCTTTGGAGGAATAAAGGTAGGAGTACTGGGGGTGGGTGGTAATTGGGGGCAGGGTAGGGGAGTGGAGTGAGCCCGCAGGGCAAACGGAGTGGGAAGAGACAAAGAAGTGGTCTGTCGAGAAAGACAATCAGTGAAATATAGAGACTGCAAGTGAGTCTGAAGGTAAGAGGTGTAGGAGGAAGATAAAAGGCTTAGCAACTATAGATTTACGGATGTAAGAGGAGTAGACAGAGATTTAAGATGCCTTAGGGTATAGAAGATCGGGAAACCAGTCAGTCAAAAGGAAGCTAGGAACTTAGTTGGGGAGATTAGATCAGGAAAAGGTGAAGTAAAGGACAGAAAGCTTAGTTAGGGAGATATGGCAGACAGAGGATGAAGAAAGTAAGGGCAGAAGGTTAATATTAAGGCACCACCTGGTGGTCAGACACCTTATTGCATTAAATAAGTCACCTTAGGGGATATCAGGCTGAGGGAGAAGGGAGATAAAAAAGTATGGGGAAAGTAGGGTAAAAAAAATTAAAAGTAAGGGGTTAGAAGAGTGCTGTAAGAGGGAGGTAGTTTGGCTGCTGGCTAACCTGACTGGGAAGCTTACCTAACTTAGTAGTGTATTTAATTATTGTTATGGATACAATCTTTCAAGTAGCTGTAGTAACACATACTTTCACTGTCTTTTTTCAGGGAGGTCACTCAGGGAGCTGGTAGGTCAATTCTTTACACAGGAATATTTCCCTTGGGCATCAAAACAGGGAACATTCAGGTGGTCAGGTGCAGGGACGTGCAGGAACACAAAGGTTTCACTGTCTTTTTTCAGGGA